>NC_069718.1:4691381-4701381 GCF_027358585.1 Pangasianodon hypophthalmus
CAATGACACACCCACGTTTCCATATACTATAACATTAATGACACACCCACGTTTCCATATACTATAACATTAATGACACATCCATGTTTCCATATACTATAACATTAATGACACACCCATGTTTCCATATACTATAACATTAATGACACACCCATGTTTCCATATACTATAACATTAATGACACACCCACGTTTCCATATACTATAACATCTAATGACACACCCACGTTTCCATATACTATAACATCTAATGACACACCCATGTTTCCATATACTATAACATCTAAGGACACACCCATGTTTCCATATACTATAACATTAATGACACACCCACGTTTCCATATACTATAACATTAATGACACACCCATGTTTCCATATACTATAACATTAATGACACACCCACGTTTCCATATACTATAACATTCAATGACACACCCATGTTTCCATATACTATAACATTCAATGACACACCCATGTTTCCATATACTATAACATCAATGACACACCCATGTTTCCATATACTATAACATTAATGACACACCCACGTTTCCATATACTATAACATTAAAGACACACCCACGTTTCCATATACTATAACATTAATGTCACACCCATGTTTCCATATACTATAACATTCAATGACACACCCATGTTTCCATATACTATAACATTAATGACACACCCATGTTTCCATATACTATAACATCTAATGACACACCCATGTTTCCATATACTATAACATCCAATGACACACCCACGTTTCTATATACTATAACATCCAATGACACACCCACGTTTCCATATACTATAACATTAATGACACATCCACGTTTCCATATACTATAACATCCAATGACACACCCACGTTTCCATATACTATAACATTAATGACACACCCATGTTTCCATATACTATAACATCTAATGACACACCCACGTTTCCATATACTATAACATTAATGACACACCCACGTTTCCATATACTATAACATTAATGACACACCCATGTTTCCATATACTATAACATTAATGACACACTCATGTTTCCATATACTATAACATCTAATGACACACCCATGTTTCCATATACTATAACATCTAATGACACACCCACGTTTCCATATACTATAACATTAATGACACACCCACGTTTCCATATACTATAACATTAATGACACACCCATGTTTCCATATACTATAACATTAATGACACACCCATGTTTCCATATACTATAACATCCAATGACACACCCATGTTTCCATATACTATAACATCTAAGGACACACCCATGTTTCCATATACTATAACATTAATGACACACCCATGTTTCCATATACTATAACATTAATGACACACCCACGTTTCCATATACTATAACATTAATGTCACACCCATGTTTCCATATACTATAACATTCAATGACACACCCATGTTTCCATATACTATAACATCAATGACACACCCATGTTTCCATATACTATAACATTAATGACACACCCACGTTTCCATATACTATAACATTAATGACACACCCATGTTTCCATATACTATAACATCAATGACACACCCATGTTTCCATATACTATAACATTAATGACACACCCATGTTTCCATATACTATAACATTAATGACACACCCACGTTTCCATATACTATAACATTAATGACACACCCACGTTTCCATATACTATAACATTAATGACACACCCATGTTTCCATATACTATAACATTAAAGACACACCCACGTTTCCATATACTATAACATTAATGTCACACCCATGTTTCCATATACTATAACATTCAATGACACACCCATGTTTCCATATACTATAACATTAATGACACACCCATGTTTCCATATACTATAACATCTAATGACACACCCATGTTTCCATATACTATAACATTAATGACACACCCATGTTTCTATATACTATAACATCCAATGACACACCCACGTTTCCATATACTATAACATCCAATGACACACCCACGTTTCTATATACTATAACATCCAATGACACACCCACGTTTCCATATACTATAACATTAATGACACATCCATGTTTCCATATACTATAACATCCAATGACACACCCACGTTTCCATATACTATAACATTAATGACACACCCATGTTTCCATATACTATAACATCTAATGACACACCCACGTTTCCATATACTATAACATTAATGACACACCCACGTTTCCATATACTATAACATTAATGACACACCCATGTTTCCATATACTATAACATTAATGACACACTCATGTTTCCATATACTATAACATCTAATGACACACCCACGTTTCCATATACTATAACATTAATGACACACCCATGTTTCCATATACTATAACATCCAATGACACACCCACGTTTCCATATACTATAACATCTAAGGACACACCCATGTTTCCATATACTATAACATTAATGACACACCCATGTTTCCATATACTATAACATTAATGACACACCCATGTTTCCATATACTATAACATCTAATGACACACCCATGTTTCCATATACTATAACATCTAAGGACACACCCATGTTTCCATATACTATAACATTAATGACACACCCATGTTTCCATATACTATAACATTAATGTCACACCCATGTTTCCATATACTATAACATTAATGACACACTCATGTTTCCATATACTATAACATCTAATGACACACCCACGTTTCCATATACTATAACATTAATGACACACCCACGTTTCCATATACTATAACATTAATGACACACCCACGTTTCCATATACTATAACATTAATGACACACCCATGTTTCCATATACTATAACATTAATGACACACCCACGTTTCCATATACTATAACATTAATGACACACCCACGTTTCCATATACTATAACATTAATGTCACACCCATGTTTCCATATACTATAACATTCAATGACACACCCATGTTTCCATATACTATAACATCAATGACACACCCATGTTTCCATATACTATAACATTAATGACACACCCACGTTTCCATATACTATAACATTAAAGACACACCCACGTTTCCATATACTATAACATTAATGTCACACCCATGTTTCCATATACTATAACATTCAATGACACACCCATGTTTCCATATACTATAACATTAATGACACACCCATGTTTCCATATACTATAACATCTAATGACACACCCATGTTTCCATATACTATAACATCCAATGACACACCCACGTTTCCATATACTATAACATTCAATGACACACCCACGTTTCCATATACTATAACATTAATGACACATCCATGTTTCCATATACTATAACATCCAATGACACACCCACGTTTCCATATACTATAACATTAATGACACACCCATGTTTCCATATACTATAACATCTAATGACACACCCACGTTTCCATATACTATAACATTAATGACACACCCACGTTTCCATATACTATAACATTAATGACACACCCATGTTTCCATATACTATAACATTAATGACACACTCATGTTTCCATATACTATAACATCTAATGACACACCCATGTTTCCATATACTATAACATTAATGACACACCCATGTTTCCATATACTATAACATTAATGATACACCCATGTTTCCATATACTATAACATCCAATGACACACCCATGTTTCCATATACTATAACATTAATGACACACCCATGTTTCCATATACTATAACATTAATGATACACCCATGTTTCCATATACTATAACATCCAATGACACACCCATGTTTCCAAATACTATAACATTCAATGACACACCCATGTTTCCATATACTATAACATTAATGACACACCCATGTTTCCATATACTATAACATTAATGACACACCCATGTTTCCATATACTATAACATTAATGACACACCCATGTTTCCATATACTATAACATCCAATGACACACCCATGTTTCCATATACTATAACATCCAATGACACACCCATGTTTCCATAGACTATAACATCTAATGACACACCCATGTTTCCATATACTATAACATTAATGACACATCCATGTTTCCATATACTATAACATCCAATGACACACCCACGTTTCCATATACTATAACATTAATGACACACCCATGTTTCCATATACTATAACATCTAATGACACACCCACGTTTCCATATACTATAACATTAATGACACACCCACGTTTCCATATACTATAACATTAATGACACACCCATGTTTCCATATACTATAACATTAATGACACACTCATGTTTCCATATACTATAACATCTAATGACACACCCATGTTTCCATATACTATAACATTAATGACACACCCATGTTTCCATATACTATAACATTAATGATACACCCATGTTTCCATATACTATAACATCCAATGACACACCCATGTTTCCATATACTATAACATCTAAGGACACACCCATGTTTCCATATACTATAACATTAATGACACACCCATGTTTCCATATACTATAACATTAATGATACACCCATGTTTCCATATACTATAACATCCAATGACACACCCATGTTTCCATATACTATAACATTCAATGACACACCCATGTTTCCATATACTATAACATTAATGACACACCCATGTTTCCATATACTATAACATTAATGACACACCCATGTTTCCATATACTATAACATTAATGACACACCCATGTTTCCATATACTATAACATCCAATGACACACCCATGTTTCCATATACTATAACATCCAATGACACACCCATGTTTCCATAGACTATAACATCTAATGACACACCCACGTTTCCATATACTATAACATTAATGACACACCCATGTTTCCATATACTATAACATCCAATGACACACCCATGTTTCCATAGACTATAACATCTAATGACACACCCACGTTTCCATAGACTATAACATCTAATGACACACCCATGTTTCCATATACTATAACATCCAATGACACACCCATGTTTCCATAGACTATAACATCTAATGACACACCCACGTTTCCATAGACTATAACATCTAATGACACACCCACGTTTCCATAGACTATAACATCCAATGACACACCCATGTTTCCATATACTATAACATCTAATGACACACCCATGTTTCCATAGACTATAACATCTAATACATGCCCATGTTTTCATATACTATAACATTAAAGACACACCCACGTTTCCATATACTATAACATTAAAGACATTGGTTAGTAGTTTTAAGTATTGAGTATATTTGCCAAATTACTGTTGACAGATCCCTCTGTAGTTACTAGGGTTAAATCTGTTTCCATGTTTGTATATCAATTGAGTTTCAAAATGGCCGGGTGGAGTTTGGAGGCTACTGTGTTTGTTGGATTTTAATGGGGAAGTCGATTGTGCTCTGATTATTTTTATTGTTGATTCTAGTCTCGTGGGTTTTCTTATGACTGTAGTCTGATTTTGGATTTAGATTAGAATTTTCTGGGTTTTTATAAATCTGTACAAAATATGATTTCCAGGTTTCCCCATTTTAATTGGTGTAGACCTAGAATTTATTCCCAGAGATCCCAGAAAGAAAATTCATTGACAGCTTTTTCAATCTTTATTAGTTTTTTTCCATGTATTAATGGTTTTTCTACAGAGAGGTTTGTTGTGTTGTTGCAGTTGCCTTTTTTTGTCATCTGGGTTTCTGTGCTTTCTAGTGGATAGATGTTTTTTTTACTTTTTTTTTTTGATGTTTCCTTTTTTTGGCTCTTCAGTTAAATGGGAGAACACTGTTAAGGTCCTCCATTCTTTGGTTCACTCCTTCTTCTTTTGTCTTTTGTCTACTTTCATTTTGCTCTTTCTGTTATGTCTCTCTCTGTCATTATCTGTATATTTGCTTTGTCTCTGATTTAGGTGTCACTCAATAATAAGACAATAATCACTTTATAAACTATAAACCTGTAGTGCAGACTTTAAAGTCGTGTGCTTTTTTTATCCTCAGCATCTCTTCACCTCACCTCTAAAACACTTTAAAGTTCTGTTTGCCTTCAGAGAGTGAATGATTTGCACTTCCTGTGTGGCATGTTTGATCCGTCCTCACACCGACAGCAAGAAAATGGCTCTCTGTGTCTCCCGCTCTGTGATTGTCAGAATGATAAATGAGCCTGTCAGAAGATCATCCTGGGATTAAAGATATCTAATTGCAGACGTGTTAAAATGGAAATGTAGAAACATGTTAGGCTTTAAAACAGGTGTGTCTAAAATCTTCTCATAAGCTATCAATTACATCGCAGTTTATGTGAGAGGAGACGGAACGCCATGCCTCCGGGGGATTCGGGAACGCTGGGAGCATTTCAGCATAAATTTATTACTTACACACGCTCACTCACATGCAGAGAGAACACACACACACACACACACACACACACACACACTCACTGAGTGTGACTTTACAAGTAATAATTTAATACTCACAGGAAAGTTTCAATCTTTTTTCAGCGTAAAATGCACATGAATGCTGTTGGCAATTTTTTTAAAATTAATAAATAAAACAATTCTCCTTTGCTTTAGAGGTTTAGAGGCTACTCACTTTTTTTAGTTTTTAGTTTTTTAGTTTTTTAGTTTTTTTAAACTTTTTTGAAGTTTACTCTCTGCATTTACTTAGATTTTTATTGTTCTCTTTACAAATAACTCACTTTTTACATTTTCTATCTTGTTCATAGTTGTAGTTTCTAGTTTACTTATCTTTTTAGTTTGCACATCTTTTTTATATCCATCACATGTATATATCCAAAAGTTTAAGTTTTAAAACATTTAATTACCTGTTTATTTAATTACCTATATTAGATTTTCTCTCGATATGTACAGTATATCTCTTTTTTGAAGAGTGTACTCACCCCTATAAGTCACATTTTATTGTAAAATTCCCCACTTTTTTTTTTAAAGTTTCACTGTTTTCCTGTTTACCTCCATTACCTAATACATCCTCTTCACCTATTGTACCATTTACTTACCTTTTTATAGCCTAGTAACAAAGATCAAAACCTGATCCTAAGCTTAGGATAGATTATGGCCAACATTTCATGATGTTTTTGCTTCTTTTCCAAAAAGATCTTGAATAAAATAAGTAGGAAACATACGAGACGTTTCACACTGGAAGTCAAGTTTATGATCACTGCTGATTTTTTTGCTGTACTGAGATTAATAATGTCTGTTCGGTGCTGGTCTTGTGCTGGTCCAGTTCCACTTACATGTAGGATATATGGGGGCCAATACTTTGTGTAGAGCAATATAATATTTTGTGGCTCTATGTTATTGGTGTTGCTTAAAGTTTTGTGGTTCAGATTAAAATACCCCACAACAGAAGAGCAACAGCAGTGTATGAGGTTTTAAATCTCATTAAACAGAACACACATAATCTCACAGTTCTGAGTTTTCTTCTATTCCTCTCTCTCTTTCTGCACTCAGCTCGACTAAGATTTCTCCACAAACAGCACTGAGCTCACACACCCACTCATTCACATCTCCTCGGTG
This sequence comes from Pangasianodon hypophthalmus, assembly GCF_027358585.1. NCBI lineage: Eukaryota > Metazoa > Chordata > Actinopteri > Siluriformes > Pangasiidae > Pangasianodon > Pangasianodon hypophthalmus. The sequence goes on from NC_069718.1 coordinate 4,698,890, forward strand.
CTAAAACAATAGATTGCTGGATTTGTTGAAGGAAAAGAAATGGTAGAAAGCCTGTAAAATGTGGTTCTGAATGAGAGAGAATGGATTATTGGATTATTGATTGCTTCTTCATTGTGGCTTTTGTGGAAAAAAATAATAATAGTATGAGAAATACATTTAAGTGAAGCTCCCAGCTGACAAAATGATGTCATCAGGATGTTGTCTGAGCAGCCACAAAATTGATTAGGACATTATTTGGTGTTACTTGGAACTTCTGCATATGACCCAGGGTCCGTTCCTGGGAGTTCATCAGCTCCAGCACATCACAGCCACAATGGAGGACTTGATCCCAGTCTGCTGGGGCAGCATCACTTCCACCCAGAATGTTCTCTTGTATTTTCAAGTTCTCTCTCTTTACATCAGACACATAGATAAGATCATGTTAACTGTCCCTGCTCACCAGACAAGTGAGACTGGGCCATGGCTATCTTCAAGTCTCAGTTGGTGCTTCAACTCTTCTATTCTCAGTTTGAACAGGAATTCGGAGAAGATTTCGACCATCCCGAATCACAAGAGAACAGCTACTAACTCTGAATCAAGGTAAACAACCAGCAGCTGATTACACATTGAATTTTCATATAGCAGCCACTGAAAGTGGATGGAATGAAGCCATGTTGAGGGAAATTCTTCAAAGATGATCAGCTCTTGCTCAGTAAGTTTATCCAGCTACTGTAGACATTGGCGCTGATAAACTTCTTCATTCATGATGCCCTAGAAGCCATACTCAAATGCAGTTCTCTCACCTTATGAGCAAGATAACCAGGAAAGTGTGGAGGTGGGCCATGCTAAGCCTTCTGAGTAGGTGAAACATTATTGGAGAAGGAAGGTCATTGTTTGCATAGTGGAGAAAAAGCCCATTTTTTTGAATGGAAACTGAGATCTTTCTTCTGCACAGCTATAAAGATGGACACCACATTTACGCCATTGCTTGAAACATGGAAATGCTTATTGCCTGTACATCTTGAATGGTGCTCACAGTCACAGTATTTTGAAGCGATCATTGATTCAGGAGCAACAGGGAACTTTCTTGACAAGGAAGTAGCTTAGCTTGTAAAGAAAAAAAAGCCCTGTTTAGCATCCATGATGTAGATGGAGGTCTGTTAAGGAGTAGTAGTATTCACACAACCACTATTCCTCTGCCAGTGTCCACAGACTGGCTCCATTCTGGCTTACTCTTGTTTATGGTAACAAAATTTCCTCATAATCCCAATGTTTATCCCTGACTGGCACCCATAATCCCACCTTGACTAGTGGAAAATTGATATCTTGGAATACTCAGTGCCACGAATCCTGCCTTTCATTTCTCTGTTGTTCTACTTACACTGAGAGCCCTGATGTGAAGAAGACCTAACCTTGATCTAGCCGAGGTGTTCAGTAAATCCAAGGCCTGAGAGTTATCCCCTCATCATCCTTGGGATGTGCTATTGAACTTTTGCCATGCGCATTGCCTCCTGGAAGTAGAATTTATCCACTGGCACTAAATGAAACCTAGGCCAAGTAGGAGTATATTCAAGAGGCTGTAGAGTTTAGGGTACACTCATCTGTCACATGTCTCCTGCCACATCTCCTGCCACATCTCCTGCCACATCTCAGGTGAGTTCTTCGTCATGGAATAAACATGGAGGACTGAGACCTTGTATTGATTTCAAAGGCCTGAATGCTGTCACCATGGAATACAGATACACACTGCCACTAGTGCATTCAGCCCTGGAACAGGGATCCAAGATATTTACCAAACTTGACTTACACAATGCTTGTAGTGAAAATGTTGGAAAGTGGAAAACCATGTTCATCACCACCTCAGGACACTATGAATACCTGGTAATGCCCTGTGGTCTAGATAACGCACCTTTAGTCTTCCAGACCTTTGTCACCAATGTACTGATAGAAATGCTGAATCAATTTGTAATCATATACTGTATATTGATGACATTCTTGTATATTTGTCTTCATAGACTGAGCATATGCACCATGATCATCAAGTACTAGAGAAACCCATGGACAATCACCTGAATGTGAAACTTAAAAAATGTAAAATTCATCAACTGTCCTTTTCCTTCTTAGATTATGTTCTAAACTGGCAAGGTGTCGAGGGATGAGAAGAAATTCCAAGCTGCTTCTTCCTGGCCTCAACCCAAAACCAAAAGTGCTGCAGTGGTTCTTGGGTTTTTCAAACATCTACTGAATGTTCATTCTTGGATTCAGCAGCATTGCTGCACGTTTTACTGAGCCGCCATTGGCTACAGAGTTCTAGCACAACCTCTGCCACTCTCACCCACTTTCTGATCAATTCTTACTCCTGCACTATATAAACTGCTCATTCATCATTCATCATTCTTTCAGTGTGAAGGCTTGCCTTGACCTTGCGTCTTGTGTAAGTTCTGAGCCATTTCATTGTTATTGCCATGATCATGTATGACCCTTGCTCTGCTTCTTTGACCTTGATTATTGGA
>NC_069718.1:4706381-4873881 GCF_027358585.1 Pangasianodon hypophthalmus
GTTTTGGGATGAAAAAAATCTCCATTTTTGCTACTCAGGATCTTTCACTCTATAGGACTTTCCTCACCATTGTATTTTTTCTCCCCTGTATTCATGCTGCACATGCACATATTCAGAATATTTTTTGTTCTCCTTTTTCTTCCCTTTCTCAGATTTTTAAAAAATTATTTAAAAATGTCTACTTCTTGTTTGTTTGTCTTTCTTTCTCTTCCTATCGTCTGTCTTAGGAATGGCTTTTATAGTTCAATATGTAACTTTATACATTGGGAACCGAGTCATTATTTTGCTGTGAGGTGGTTCAAAAAAAAAAAAAAAAAAAAAAAAAACATGACAGATCTAGAGCCTCTGTAGGACCACTGGAAAACTGAGATAAAAAAAAAATAGAAGAATTAATGTTCCGGGTTTTTAGTGCAAGTTTGGAAAACTATTAAATTACTTTTTAAAACTGAGTTGGTAAGATGTCACTTAGCTTTCAGCCATTAATCAGAACGACACACTACACCATTTTCTCGAATTTAAAGAACTTTAAAGGTATTAGCATAACTCTTTCATTATACTGTGTTAGTGCGAGTTTGATCTGTGTATTACGCTGCTGTGAGGCTATTTTCAGGATATATTGTGCAGAACATGTCCACTGTCGAGCTCACAGGGTTTTTAAAACAGAATGTTCCCGTTCTCCTGGACTGGCTCTAATACTGACGAACAGAAATAGCCCGCGTGTCGTACTGTAAGATTATGACAGATAATCTTTCTCCTGATGATTCATCTGCTTTAGAAAGCTTTTCATAGGGATTTATATTTAGACATCACACAATATTCTTTTTCTCATGGTCTGAAGAAAAAAAAAGAGTAGATGAAAAAGGTTACATGTACATTTCCCATCACATTTTTCATCCAAACTGTGTCAACGGTGTCAGGCTGTAAATGGTAGTTACCTCAGAGTCCAGGAAATGACATCACGTTGTTTAGAGAAGTCTCATGAACGAAAGGTTGCGGTCATGTGCCCAATGAAATGTCTGTAGACTTGTCGTTTTAATACAGGCAACATGTTCACAAATACAAATGACCTACTTTAGCTATCATTACTACATCTATATGGCTATACACCAAACATTAAGATAAGATAAGATCTACCTTTATTGATCCCCCCCTTTTTTTAAAAGAAATGAACAAGATTTGATTACTGTGTAGACAATATCGTCTTATCCTTTACTGTAAACAATTTGTGATTTATTATAATAATGTATAATCATATACTTGTATGTGCATTTGTTGTATACAACTAAATATACAACTAGCTGTATATATAACTGAGAAACTAGCTAGCTATCCGACGGCTAGCTTCTTGGTTTTAAATTTGATTCCTCTCACAGTATCTGAAGCACACATTACAGTTTCCTTGATTTTTTTTTTTTCCTTTAAGTTTTCATTTATTAGAAAACACTGGAAACAATGCCATGAGAGTAGAAACTAAAATCTAAACCAAAGCACGCAGGTTAGTCTTGCTAGCTTGATAGGTTTTACCAAATCTCTCCTCAAGAGTGGTTTTACATTTTCTTAGCCCACAGCGCTGTTGAATTCTCAATTCTGATTGGTCGGAAGGTGTTGATTAATTTCCTATAACAGCAGCTCTGACAGTAGTGTAGCTACAAATCACAGCTATATTAATGCACTCTTTCTAATACGTTATCGTTTCTATGGTAACAGCTTATTTACTCCAAACAACTTAAGACTAATAATAAACAGATTTAAAAAAAAAAAAGTGTCTAATTGTTAATACGGTGAAGTCTTCTGTAAAGAGATATTTATTTATTTATTTATTTATTTATATTTACTTCTGATGGAAGGAGTCTCCAGTGTCAGCGCTTTGTAACAGTCAGAGGTAAAGCTGGAACTTTATGTTTTTTGACTTCTTCAGGACAGAGGAGTTTACACTTTACAGTTTCTGTGTTTTAATTGGCTTTTCCATCAGATTTGTGAAGGTTTCCATTAGGAATCTTCCAGTTTCTATTTAAATACCAGCAGAACACAATACTGCCTCTTACACAGGTGAATGATTTCCATCAGAATATAATTAGATAATCCATCAGGAATCCATAGGAACAGGAGCAACACATTCCATTACAGACCACCAGAAGCACATTAACACCCATTAGGAACCACTACAAATATCGAACGGCTTTCAACCCTACACAGGGACGCTTTAAACCATTTAAGAATGACGAGCAGTGTTTATTGGTTGGTCGTTTCCTTTCTGTCAAAGAAGCCACTCTTTAAATGTCATAACATTTACCGCTGTTTATTCAGAAGCCACAAACCACAGAGAGTCTGTCTGGTCACGTAATTTAAACATTTTCTTCCCGAAAGTGTTTTTGTGGTGTGAGGGATGTGGGTGGCCATGCCGCAGACAACCTGACTGGAATTCTCATGTGATTTCGGAGGCCCAGACGCCACAAACGCACGACAGTATGGCTACTGCATCTGGGTTACATCTGTGAAATCTCTGATGACTTGAAGAAGAAAAGAGCCACGGTTTGATTGATAGCGCAGCTTTATATTATTACAGATGTATATTAATGCACTTGTTCGAATGCGTTACTGTTTCTATAGTAACAGCTCATTCACAGGGACTTGTACAACAGAAGATGTGGAAAATAAAGATAACAACTCTGCAGAACTGCAGTATAAACACACAGAAAGTGGTGTATATATGGATATCATGAGAAGATAGGAGAACACAGTGTTTATATTCGGTTCTTTCTCTTTTCCAGAGCTGGATTTAAACAGACTTGATGGAGACACTGTGTGCCCACCACTGAGGAACGGACAAGATGACCTTCCAGGTGAAATGCAGCTTGGAAAGCACAGATAGATTATCTAAAATAACTTTTGTTCTTTCAGCAAACCCTGTGTTGCTTCTTGATCTTCTCAAACTTCTTCAGGTTCTTTCTCAAATTTCTGTCCCTTTTTCAATCCTTATTCAACATCTTCTAGCTTCTGGCTCTCCTCGTACTTTTTTAACATTTCTGAAGCTTCTCCATCAGGATGTTCAACCAATTCTAGTTGATTGTTCACTCTTCTTCAACTTCTTTTGGACTGTATCTTCTCAACCTTCTTTTACCACTTTTGCTTCTGGATCTCCTCAATCCAATTTTACTTTAAAATTGTACACTATATGGCCAAAAGTTTGTGCACACGTGACCATCACTTCCATGTGTGCTTGTTGAACATCCCATTCCAGATTAGATTTATTCCCCCTTTGCTGTTATAATAAACTCCACTCTTCTGGGAAGCTTTCCACTAGATGTTGGAGCGTGGCTGTGGGGATTTGTGTTCATTCAGCTACAAGAGCATTAGTGAGATCAGTCGCTGATGTTGGTGAGGAGGTCTGGGGTGCAGTCGGTGTTCCAGTTCATCCCAAAGGTGTTCAGTGGGGTTGAGGTCAGGGCTCTGTGCAGGACACTCGAGTTCTTCCACTCCAACCTTCACACACCATGTCTTCACGGAGCTCGCTTTGTGCACAGGGGCATCGTCATGCTGGAACAGGTTTGGGCCTCTTAGTTCCAGTGAAGGGAAACTGTAAATCTACAGCATACAAAGACATTCTATACAATTGTGTGCTTCCAGCTTTGTAGCAACTGTTTGGGGAAGAACCACATATGGGTGTGACGATCAGGGTGCACATACTTTTGGCCATATTGTGTATCATCTTTCATCCTTGTGTCTGGATCTTTTCCTTGTGGATCGTGTCATCGTTCTTTAATCCCATTCAGATCTTTTACCTAAAGACCTCCTCAGTATTATTCAAACCTCACTGGATGTTTTCTATCTTTTTTAACAGCTTCTGGATTTCTTCACCCTTCCTCAGTTCCTTATGTACTTTCACTTCTCAATGCGTTATCTTTCTTCAACCTCTTCAAGCACTATGCATGTTCTCCTTCTGGATCTTCTCAACCTTCATAGATGACTTGTGAATCTTCTAATCCTTCTCCATTTCCTTCTCAATCTTACCCTTAGCCTCCTTCAACCCCATCTTCTCATATGTTGTTGTTGTTCTTCTTCTTCTTCTTCTTCTTTCGGCTGCTCTCGTTAGGGGTTGCCACAGCGGATCATTGGTCCACATATTTGATTTTTATGCTGGATGCCCTTCAAACTTCCCGAATTTTATCCTGTCATGTGCTGGGGTTGGTTCCCAGGCCATGGCAGTGAGAGTGCCGTGGCCTAACCACTAGTCCTCCAGGGACCCAATCCCCTCTTCTCATATATCTTTTTTTTGTTTTTTGATGTTCTCCACCTTCTTCAGCCTCACTCTGGACTTCTTTTTCAAAACTTTTTTGCATCTACTCACCTTCCTTCAGCTTCTTCTAGATCTTTTTCTAGATCTTCTAAATCTGGATATTCTCATCCTTTTGTCATCTTCTTCTACATCTTCTGAATCTTCTACAGTTCAATTTTGGTATTTTCCTCCTTTTTTTACTTTCACCCTCTTGTTCTCCAGGGATGTGAAATCTGAAATTAAATTTCGAGCTGTTTCTTCCACCATGTTCACACATCAATGTACCGAAAACCTCAGATCTGAGTATGAAGGCTCATAGCGTGAAGCAGCTTTATAAAATCTAAATATTTTGATCTGTTCACCACCTCCCTGCCCAAACCCTCCAGCGCTGAGTGTTTTATTCATTAAAGATGGAGAACTTGATGAGATGTCATTCCAAACCCTCCTCAGATCTCCAACGAGGCAAATAAAAGGTTCCACCATCAGCAGCATGAACACTTCAGGCTCAGCAAGATCTTAATTGGTTGCACTCTGTTGGTTTTAGCAAATCTGCACAGAGGCTATAACCGCTAATCACTCTCACGTGTGTACGCTGGAAAGTGTGTAAGCGGAATTTAAGGGCCTGATTTTCAGCACAAACACATGTTCAGATTATTACACTACTCATTAATGCTGAAATTCCGTACAGTTAGCGTTTGCTAATGATAACCACATGAAGAACAAAACTGTACAAAGCTGTACAAAAATAGCACAGATCTGTGAAAGTAAGTGTGTATATGTGTGTGTGTGTGTGTTTTATATATATGTTGAGACCAAATGTCCCCACAAGGATAGGAATATCTGACAGTTTTGACCTTGTGGGGAATTTGACTGGTTCCAACGAAGAAAACTGCAGGTTTTATATAAAAAAAAAAATAACAGAGCCTAAAAGGTTAAGCTTAGGATTAATGGAAGAGCCTCACAAGGATAGTAAGACAAATGTGTGTGTTTGTGTGTGTGTGTGTGTGTGTGTGTGTGTGTGTTAGGTTTCGACCTGATCACACAGTTGCAGTCGGACGTGACTCCTCTGAAAGGTGTGAGGAAGGTGGAGGGCTCCACGTCCACTCAGTTGGCGTACAGACTCGACCGTGAGGCTAACTTCCAGATCCCCACCAGGTAACACACACACACACACACACACACACACACACACACACACACACACTACTACTACCACTACTAATGGTATTACTACTACATATACACTGAATTGGCATTAATAGTATCTTAATGCATTCTAATCATAATAAGTGTGTGACAATATGTATATATACCTCTAATGAATATACACTCACTGGCCACTTTATTAGGAACACCTGTACACCTGCAGCCCACCAGTCTGGCTATTCTGACCAGAGGTCTTCTAATATTCCTAATAAAGTGGCCGGTGAGTGTATAGAAAAAAAAGCTTGTGCGGCCATTTTGTTGCGGCCTGCTGGATCCCAGTCCTGATGCGCACCTCTAGCCTCCTATTCATATTTGTATCTGTTTAGAACAAATTATCTGTTCAGTGCAAATAATATATTTGTATTCGGTTAAATTCCTAACACACACACACACACACACACACACACGTGTGTAAAAATGCTTGGCCAGTGTTCATTACAGGTGTTGTATTATTACAGGTTACACACAGATGTTCCTGATCCTCACACAGCTACTCATTGACAACAAAATATAATAGTAATAATAATAATAATGATAACTAAAACACGTCCGAACCCATTTGGCATGAGAAAGAGCAGACAGAAGCTCTAAAACTGCACAAAAACAGAAAAGTGCACATCTGCACAGCTGTTATGCCCAAACACACACCCAGCATGTGCACATCTGCTGATGATTATAGAGTAAACCACCGAAACCACTCAGCGCATACTTCAGTGCTAAACTGGTAGCTATAGGCTTCAATTACTTGTTAGCTACGTTAGCCTTGTAGATCCAGTGGTGCTGTTGAATTCTGGATTCTGATTGGTCAGGAGGTGTTGACCAATCAACAGCAGCTCTGCAAATCACAGGTTTATGTTAATGCGCTCGTTCTAATATGTTATCGTTTCCATAGCAACAGCTCATTCACAGTGACTCCTCACAAGTTCCATGTGTTTATTTTTTTCAGTGAACGAGTAAAGCTTTAAACAGCAATGTTGCTATTTACAGCAGGTTTGAATAATTTGGTCGAGAATCAAAGAGAGTGAGAGGATGGAGAGAGTTAGCGCTGATAGTTTTGTGACGACGCCGTTAGACGTGGTCTTCATTTATTTTACTGTCCAACAGGAAACTCCATTTTTATCGCCTTACCTTGATCCGTTTACGAGCTGGTAAAAATCCAGCTACAGCTCCGTCCATAAACACACACCCCTGCAGAGAGCTCGGTCCTGTTAAGAACCCGTACCCCAGATGCAGCCACGGTTCCTTTCCTGACTCAGCACATTCGGCCCCTGGATCTGGAGGTTTTTTTTTTTTTTTTTCCAGCTTTAAGCTCATAACACCATCCAGTGAAAGTCTCTTTGAAATGATCACGGTGGGGAATTTGCTCCCAGGCCACGAGGCTTTGAAGATTAAAGTGCCGCTGCTTTCGTTTTATCTCATATTGGTGCATTTGATCAGGTGGCTCTGGAGTCAGGACACACAGAGGAACAGTGCTTTGTAATCACCAGAGCATTTCTCATTCTTCTCCATCACCTTCATGTTTCCCTGAACAACAGCCGAGGTGAAATTAGCGGGCTTTGTGTGTGTGAGCGTCTGTCATGTAGCTCACAACTAATGAGAAATGATGGAATAAATAATAATAATAATGATAATAATAATAATAATATCATCATAATCATGTCTTCTGTTTTTAACCAAGATATATAATTTATTCAAGTTCTCCATTATCATTCACACATTGTCACAGCTTTATTTAGCTAATCACTATGAAATCTGGAAGGAATAAAACACTCTGTGCCATGCTGTTAGAGGAAAACAATCAATGACAGAGTGGTGTGATGAAGCAGAATTGGCAGTGTTGATTATTTTCCTATAACAGCTAATGTCCAGATGTGTCTAATACCTCTTATATCACAACAATTTGCCGACGATTAACAGTCGTTCCATCACCAGCCTCATTTTTTCTCTCTTGAAGTTAAAAAGACAAAAAAAACTCACAGCTTGTCATGTTACCAAGAAATCGCAAAGCGAAAACTCCTCTGTCCTGAAGATGTCGGAAGACTGAAAGTTACAGCTTTACCTCTGAGTGTTACAAAGCACTGGCACTGGAGACTCCTTCCATCAATGCTAAATAAACATCTCCTTACAGAAAAATTTCTCCACATTACTGCTAAATATTTTCTTCTTAAAAATATTGATACATTTTTTAGGAAAAAAGGGTTCTTGAAAAGTTCTTTAAGGGTTTATTGGATAATGAAGGGTTCTACAGACCCCTTTCTCATAGGAAAACACTTTACTGTAGTGTTCTATATTGATCCTTGAAGGGTTCCCAAAGAGAGTGTGGTGAGTCCCAGTTTATCAATATGAACCATTTCTTTTCATCATAAAAATCCATGTAAATTTAATGGAAAATGGGAAAATGAAAGAAAAAAATAGCTATTCCATCTCTCGCTTATTGCTTGCTCTGTTGTTTTCATCCACCATCATCGTTTTTGGTTCTGGTCCAGTCCAGCCACTCAGAGTGTCTTTATTCACAAGTGTAAAAAACACAGAAGCTGCATCGCAGTATCTTCTGCTGGATAAATGGTATTCTGGTCATTTCTGTGACTGTGAAAGAGTTAACACGTGTCTGCTCTTGTTCTCCCGAGGCCAACGTTCCCCAAAGGCTTCCCGGCCGAGTACTCGTTCATGACCACGTTCCGCATGATCAAGAACACGGTGAACAAAGTGTGGAACCTGTGGCAGGTGGTGGACGAGGACGGCGTGAAGCAGGTGGGGATGCGTCTGAACGGGGACCAGCAGGCCCTCGAGTTCTTCCTCACCACCTTGGACGGAGACCTGCAGACAGTCACCTTCCCCGGCCTCTCTGTGCTCTTTAACACCAAGTGGCACAAAGTGATGATCGGCGTGGAGAGCGAGATGGTCACGCTGTACGTGGACTGCCAGCCCGTCGACCAGAAGCCCATTAAGGAGAAGGGCTACGTCAGCACGGATGGAGAGACGCTCTTCGGGAGACTGGACTCTGATCCCAACAGCTCTGTGGTGGTAAGAATGCTAATGATTGGTGATTAATTTCAATAATCCCCAAACTGTCAATCAGATCATTTGATTAATGCTACAAATGTATTTTTATCATTGCTGGGTGAACTTTCATAAATCATAATAGACTGAGATTCGCTTCTGTCTCATTCTGCAAATCAGTGTTGGAGTCAGTGAATCATTTGGTCATGACAGAGATTCAATCCTCTCTAATTCAGTGATATCAGTGTTTGACTCAGTGAATCATTTCAATCCAGACTGAGTTTCAAACCTCTCTCATTTAATAAATCATTGTTTGACTCAGTGAATCCTTTTAAACTAGACAGAGATTCAATCCTCTCTCATTTAACAAGTCAGTATTTGAATCTTTGAATCCTTTTAATTTGCTCCTTTCTCATTTATCATGTCAGTGCTAGCATCAGTGAATCTTTTAGTCATGATAGAGATTCATTCCTCTCTCATTCAACGATTCAGTGTTTGAGTCAGTGGATAATTTTGGTCATGACCAAGATTCGTTTCTCTCTCATTCAGCAAATCAGTGCTTGAGTCACTGAATCATTTAGGTCAAGACTGAGATTCTTTTTTTTCTCATTCTGCAAAGCAGTGTTTCAGTCAAATCAGTGAATATTTTGTTCATGACTGAGATTTATTTGTCTTATGTTCTGTAAGTCAGTGTTTGAGTCACTGAATCATTTTTGGTCAAGATTTACTACCCTCTGGTTCAGTGAATCAGTACATTACTCAGTGAATCATTTTGGTCAAGACCAAGATCAGCGAATCATTTGAGTCAGTGAGGTCACTAATTCCCCTTTGAGCTCATTCTGAGATTTCTAGCAATTCAGTGTACATGAATCATTTAAGTCAAAACATTCAAATGAGTCATCCTTATTACTGGCCTCGAGTAGGACCAAACTATCAGATTGTAAACAAGCTTGAGCACAAAGTCGTGTGTGTTTGACATTTAAGCTGAATGTGTTAATTATTTTCATTTTTCCTTGACTACACTGTGATATTGCATGACATATGAATATCTGTTTCTTTGTCGTGTTCTAGTTTGAGGTGCAGTGGATGCTGATTCACTGTGACCCAAAGAGAGCTCAGAGAGAGAGCTGCACCGAACTTCCTGTAGCCGAGGTAATCATTACATCACCCGTCTCTCTGTCTACTTCTGTAGCTAGTAGCTAGCCGACAGTCTTCTAGCTAATGAGATCAATTAGAAATCAACGCAGGGATGCTAAACACACATGACATTTACGCATCTGTTCATTTATTTTCATTACAGGATCATGCTAATGCTAATTTTTAAATCAACTAGCTATCCATTGGCCACTAAAAACAACTTTTGAAAAGCTTTGCCAGAATGAACTTCGAGACTTTTTTCCTACTCCAGTAATGACATTATATCCTCTGTGAGAAGCTATATTTTTATATATGAGCAATATTATGTCATTTATTTAGTTTAATTTTCTCCACCTATCCTGCCTGATTTAGCTCATTAAAATGTGGATATTTATGAATTACTATTAATTCAGGCATTTCTGGGTCAACATGGGTGGAGCTTAAGTTCAGTTTTTAAATTTAAACATATGACATCACAACAACCTTTTCTTTTTATGTCTTTTCCTCAATATATTAGCATAAAATAGTCTAATGTTAACTAGCTTGCTAGCAAAATTATTTTACCTATTGTTACCTAGCAAGACATTACAAATTTAGCTAACTAGCTTGGTAGCAAACCCGGCTATGGGTTTAAATTACACAATAAAATAATTCTCCTAATGTTAGAAGGATAGTTAGCAAACTTTGCTCCTAGATCCACATTACAAATTGGTTTAAATGACACAATTCTTAATGTTAGCATGCTTGCTATACCAATGAGGTATTGGTAGCTATGTAAACTAACTCCAATGATGTAGCTATCTAGATTAGCTAACATTGCTAGACTATTTTACTGTATAATTGACATCATTTTTCCATTTATTATAAGACTTAAGTAATTTTTATGAAGTATTTTTGTAATTATGGCCCATATGCAAGCTTTTTGCAAATTTTTTAGCTATTGCTAGCTGTACTAGTTCCTTAAAGGCTGCGCTAGTTTTAGTAGATTAGCAGCAAAGTTTACGTTCTTGCTTTTGCTGTTGTTTTGTTTTGTGTTTTATTTATTTTTCTGGTTCTGCTGGTGAGGTGTGGGGTGGCAGTTCTCACTAACTCTATAATAATTCTCTCCTTTTTGCTTCTTCAGATGTATGCCAATGCTGAGGTACTTCATTTTTTCACTTTGTATTTTGTTTTAAGCCAATAATCTACTCCAATGCTTTGTTGCTTAATTGACCTCATTGCTTTCTGCTGTACTTACTGGGTGCTCCAATCACCCCAACAGGTGACAGGTAAAGAAGAAAAGACCGTTAGCCATAATTGTTGATTTAAAATATTATTTTCATGCTAATAATACTATATATTTCCACAAAGTCCAGAGGGGTAGTTGTTTTGTTACATCTGGAAATTTCACGCCAAGCCACTGTGGCAAGGATCGCTTTGGTTGGCTTTCAGCTCAGGTGAATAAATCAGAGCTAGAGGGAAGAGTTTGCAGGTGATAGCTTGGCTTTTACTCTTGGTTATGTCACAGGTGGATCAGTTCAGACGGCCCCTCAGGAGGTTATGAGGAAGAGATTTCATTATATTACTGTAGCTATTGATTTTAAGTTCACCTTGAAGGAGAACGAGTCAGGCCAGGTGAAATAAAGAGTGAAATAGAAAACTCTGGGAAGCTGTGTGCCTTACAGAAGACTCTGTTCTCTAAAAGAAAATGACTGGATGACATTATTATAAAAAAAAAAAATGCTCAAGACTACAACTGCAGTATTAGCACCTAGCATAAATGTTTTGTCAATTTTCTAAGAGAAAAGAAGATCCGTGTTTAGATTAAATCAGTGATTACCTTCCAATGAGGTTAACGTTACATACTGAAGTGGGCGGGGCTAATGTGGGATACAGTTTACATCACAAAGCTGATGTTCATCCCACATAACATAATTAAATGACTAAGAGTTCATGCTAAAATAGTCTGAACAGCGTTGTGAGTAAAGGTGAAAGCTGTCCTAGCAAGGGAAACCTAGCGAGTGTGTCTGTGCTGTTTTCCTTCTCGTTTAGAAAAGGAATATTTTTAAAAGGATTGTAAATTGAGTAATGGCATGAATTAATGAAAGTGATGTTCAGCGTCCTGGACTGGAAATGAAAACAAATTTAAAATTTCTTCTTATTATATAAATATAATATTAATTAATAATTAATATTTTCTTATTATTATATAAATATAATATTCATTAATATTCATTAGGCCAGGAGTTACATAGAGAAAAGAACACTGTACTTTTCAGAACTGCTTCATGTTGATTTTTTGTCGTATCTTTCGTTTCGTCCAGCCCGACCCCAAACCGATCCCTGGGCCTGCTGGACCCCCGGGTCCTGCAGGACCTCGGGGACCTCCTGGGGAAGACGGTCGTGATGGAAGAGATGTAAGTGTTACTTTCTCAGCTATTTCTATATTTTCCAAACTTAGGTTTTAAGAATTTTTTTCAGAAATTATTGTAGTAAGATAAACTGTTTTTTTACTTCAGTCGACAGCCGACGCCAAACCTGATTTATTTTGTAAAATCACATTATTTCATTATCAGTTACCAAAACCAATTTGTCTCTTTGGAACATCACAGTTGTCATAGTAACAGTTCATTTACTCATGTATCCAAATTGATTGTCATGGTAATAGCACATTTACTCATGTATCCACATTAGTTGTCATAGTAACAGCATATTTACTTATGCATCTACATTAGTTGTAATAGTAACAGCTCATTTACTCATGGCAACATTAGTTGTCATAGTAACGGCTCATTGACTCTTGTATCCGCATTGATTGTCATAGTAAAGGCCCATTTACTCGTGTATCCACATTGATTGTCATGGTAACAGCGCATTTACTCCTGTATCCACATTAGTTGTCATAGTAACAGCTCATTTACTCATGTATCCACATTAGTTGTCATAGTAACAGCTCATTTACTCATGTATCCAAATTGATTGTCATGGTAACAGCTCATTTACTCATGTATCCAAATTGATTGTCATGGTAACAGCTCATTTACTCATGTATCCAAATTGATTGTCATGATAACAGCGCATTTACTTATGTATCCACATTAGTTGTCATGGTAACAGCTCATTCACTCACGTGTCCACATTAGTTGTCGTAGTAACAACACTTTTTCTCATGTAGCTACATTGGTTGTCAGTGTTTGTCCCATTAGTGTTACCACAGCAATGTTTACTGCTGAAAAACTTCAAAAACTTCAAAAACTACTACGATGATGATTATTTTATCAAACCTCACTGTAATTACTGAAATAGCACAAATACACTAACAAATGTGCATATGATTGAAACGTTTGACTGAAAAAACTTTCACACCTGAGAGCATGATGTCCAGGTAAACATGTAAACATGTCTAATACAGTATATTATACTGCATATATTATTTGTCTTCTTTACTTATTTTTTGTTGTTGGAGTTCTGTAACTTAATTTCATTTTTTTATTCTGTGTAAACTCTGATGTGAGTTGTTTTCTTGTTTTCCAATTCTAAAATCATTTAATAAATTATTATTATTATTATTATTATTATTATTATTATTATTATTTAATTTATGCATCAACAATCAAAGCTAGATGTAATTAGTTGATTAATATACTGTATATTAATATACAAAAATTATATTAAAATAAATAAATAAATATAATATATAAAAATTCTCACTACATACATTAGTTATAAACTGAACTGTGACTCATCTGAAAAGTTGTTCATTTATTTAATTAATTAATATATTTATTTTTCACTAGATCATTTCCGTTGCCTTAAGAGAGCAGAGTGTTTAGCATTTGCGTAAACCACATTTGCAGATTTGTCAATGACGCCACATTCGCTCTGTTCTCTCTGTTAATTATCGCCCTGAAGCTCACCGTATCCTCACCTCATACATCACGATTACTTCTATCCCCTTCAGAAAAGGCCATTTTGTGATATTTTATTTTAGATCTGCTATTTCAGCTTTGTTCCTGGCCTCATTATCTCGATCATTGACGAGGGTTTAACGAGACAGAGGAAGTGACTTGTCCTCCGCTCTTTTTCCAGCAGCTCATTACAGACGGACGCTTCCGTGTGTGTAGGCACTAGAGTCTGGTCGTTAGAGATGTAGACCTGTATCGAGCCTCTATGAGTCATTCTGATTGAGTTTTACATCCGGTTTTATTTCTTTCCAGGGTATTCCAGGAACCCCGGGCACTCCTGGTGCATCTGTGAGTATAAAAACACCTTCATGCATA
The DNA here is from genome assembly GCF_027358585.1 of Pangasianodon hypophthalmus. NCBI lineage: Eukaryota > Metazoa > Chordata > Actinopteri > Siluriformes > Pangasiidae > Pangasianodon > Pangasianodon hypophthalmus. Next base: position 4,720,260 of record NC_069718.1, read on the forward strand.
ACAATAAATCAAGGAGACATCTTTAGCAAGCTAGCGTATAAAACTGTCTGGCCAAAAATGATATTTTCTCTTTAAAAATGGGCACATGTTAAAAAAATGGCCTCCATTTTATTTCAGATCATGCATGAGGTTTATATGAATTATTGTGAATTTTTTTTCTTACAGGAATTAATAAGCGAATAATGCTGATTTCAATATCTTAACTCTATCCAGAGTGTAAAGAATAAACTTGACTTAAATCATGGTAATTGATTATGCTAGCATAACTAGCTGGGAAAGCTGAGGAAGTGAGTTGTTAACATGAGCCATTATTTACTTAAATCAGGTTTGCTCCACAATGGTCCTGAAGACTTCATTTCCTGGAAGCTTAATTTAATGCTAGAAACACTCAGTTATGACAGGCAGTGGACACTGATTGATTAGCATAATCTTCAAATCATTTGCTAGCAAAAATACAGATTAGCTGTGGTGTAAACTAAGAAACAAATAATAAAAGAACAACAACAAAAAAAAAAACACTGCAGTAAACAACTCATACTTCTAGTCAGAAAATGTTGCTAATTTTATAGACTTTTTTGCTAACATAATGGATTTTATAGCTTTTGATGCTAGGATTAGCTGAGATTCAGTACACCTGAGTACACGGATTACCTCAGGAAGTTATGGCTAACTAGGAAGCCTCCTAGCTAGCAATAAACTCTTTTTTTAGCTTCTTTTAGCATTGAGTCACCTAACCCTAAATTGGTGTGAGGTTCTAGATAACGTATCTAACCAGAGCTTGACAAAAGTCTGAACAATGGAGATATGCAGTATTGAATATCCAGTATGGAGAAACATGGTGTTCATCCTGACTACTGAATATGTATATCAGTATTGAATAAATGTTGGCCTCAATAATAGATCTGTACTTGGATTTTGCCTGCCTTGTATTAAACTTCTGCCAGATAAAGCAGTTAAATAATATTTGCAATTATATATATATATATACTCTCGGACATTTCTTCAGTCAGCTCCTACACTTCATTTATTTATTTGATTTGATTCAAAATTCAACTGAATCTATTGGTTTAGATATAAACCCCTTTATAATACATTTATAAGTATTTCCTAAATTTCTCAATACTTGTAATAAATGTGCATTCCACAAGGTATGAAATAATGGATTCTACGCCCTATATAGTGCAATATGGATCTTATTAAGAATCATTTAGTGCTTCAGCTCCATATCTTAAGTAGAAGTGCACACTACATAGGACATAAAATGGCGCCTACAGGTTTAATTACAAGCCACTTAGTGCTTCAGCTGCATATTTCATATATAAACGCAATACATAGGGCAGGAGATGTCGTCTACTCTCTATGTAATGCATTATATTTCTCATTAAGGGCCACAGCACCATATTTCATAAGTAAGTGCACTACACAGGGCATGGAATGGCTTGTACACCCTATGTAGTGCACTACAGGGATTCAGATTTACACTACATAAAGTCTAAAAGTGCACTACACAGGGCATAAAATGACCTCTACCCCCTAGAGAGGGTAATATATGTCCAATCAAACACAATTTACTAATTCAGCTTCATATTCTGCACATAAGTGCACTGCATAGGGAACATAATGGGCTCTACACCCTAAGAAGTGAACTATATGTCCAATAAAAAGTATTCGGCTCTGTATTTCACGTAGAAGTGTACTTCATAGGGCATGAGATTTCTCCTACACTCTATCTAGAGCTCTAGTATGCCCAGTAAAGAGACATTTAAGGATTCAGCTTCACATTCTGTATATAAGTGCACTACATAGTATGGTTTCTACCGCCTATGTAGTGCACTATACAGTATGTTTTATTAAGAGTCATTTAGTCATTCTGCTCCATATTTCATAAACAAGTGCACTACACAGGGCATGTAATGTTCTCTACACCCTATATAGAACAGTACCTGTCCCAAAAGTGAGGTATTTATTATTACACCCCTAATCCAGGCCGTGACCTGCACATCAGTTTCGTTAACCGCAAAGAAAAATAACCGTGTAACAGCACCTCTGTCCAATCAGAAATAACACGGGGGCGGAGTTTTATCAGAGTGCAGTAAGAAGATGAGCGCGTAGATAATTGATTTAGCATCGAACGGCCATGCTGAGGCGTATCTAAGCAACAACAGTGGCTAATGCTGCACTCTGATAAAGCTGTTTCTATTCCGGGGTGTGTGTGTGTGTGTGTGTGTGTTTCAGGGCAGTAAAGGGGAAAAGGGTGAGATTGGTCTGCCAGGACAGAGAGGACTACAAGGACTTCCAGGACCTAGTGTAAGTACCAAGATGCTATCACTGCCCACACAGTGTGTGTGTGTGGTGTGTGTGTGTGTGTGTCCAGAGATTTTTCCAATTATGTGTGCTCTGAGAGTGGAGTTTATATTTTTTTTTCTGATTATGTGGTTTGTGAAGGTGGAGCTTTTGTTTACAATTATGATTCTGTGGGGGCGGAGCCTATTCCATTTATGTGCCTTGTGCAGGAGGAGCATATTCTAATTATGTACACTTTGAGGGTGGGGCTTTTTCAACTTCTTTGTGCTCTGGGGGTGGAGCTTTTTCTGATTATGTGGTTTGAGTGGGTGGAGCGTTTTCTAATTATGTGTGATGTGACAGCAGAGCTTATTTACTTAATTATGTGTGCTGTGAGGGAGGCGCTTTCTCTAATTATGCGTGCTATGAGGGCGGAGCTTATTTAATTATGTACACTGTGGGGGCGGAGCTTGTTCAATTATGTGCACTGTGAAGACAGAGTTTATTTTGTTATTATACTGTGGTGAGCACAGCATTTTCTGATGACGTGAGTTTCAGTGTGGAATTTTACCCATGCTATTAGCTATGGTGCAGGAATTTTTGCAATTGTGTGTTTTGGGGGTGGAGCCAGTGATGACACAGTCTGCAGGGGTGGAGCTTTTTCCCACTGTATAAGCTCCATGAGTGAAACCTTTCTGGTTATATGGGTTTTAAGGTTGGACCTTTCTTGATGATAGGTGGGATTTGAGGGCGGAGACTTTTAATAATGATGCACCTGTGTGTCCTTGTTTGTCCCTGAGTCTTAGTGTGTGAAGTGCGATTGATTTGTTCTTGCTCTCCACAGGGACCAATGGGGCCTATGGGGCCGATGGGGCCGAGAGGACCTGTGGGAGAAAGAGTAAGAGCTTCTATAATCTTTCAAAATGTTAAAATTAGTCTTCACACACTCTTTACTCAGCACGTGCAGAGAGAATGTTCATGTCTCTAACGTGATTTCTGTATTTAGGGGCTTCAGGGTTTCCCAGGTCCAGCTGGACCTCCTGTAAGTTCTTGAAGTTCTTTTTTCCACACATGCACATTAAATTAAATACAATCTCAAATACGTATTGCTGCTTTAAATACTGTGTTGTGAAGTGTTTCAATTTCACCATGCTGCTGATGAGACATGAGTGTGTTTATCTGTGTGTTTCTGTCTCTGTGTAGGGACCCGAGACTACTGGACCCCCTGTATGTAGATGAGCTGTTCTCCTATATCCCATATTGTTTTAACATACAGTATCTTAAATAAATAAATAATTTAAAATAACAATAATTATTTATTTGTCTTACCACCTATCTTCTCTCTGTCTTTTTATCTTTTTTTGTTTTTTTTTCCTCAGGGAGCTCCAGGCAAACCCGGGATCCCAGGAAACGAGGGCAACATTGGACCTGAGGTCAGCGTCTTTCTCTTGTGTTGAAATCAAACATCAATTATTAATAATAAATAGATTTATTTTGGATGTAAGGTCACCATAGAGTGTTAGAGCTATCACATTATATATATGTATAGAATATAGTGTGTGTGTATATATATATATATATCGCATAACTAGAACTAGACAGAGTAAATGTCTATTATGTATAATGTAAATAGTGTACAGTATACAGTAGGTAAAATATATTCATAAATACCGTTTATAGCATTTATGCCATATCTATCTATCTATCTATCTATCTATCTATCTACAGTATATAATATCTTATATAGAATCATATATTGACAGTATATAGGATATATTACATCAAGCATTATGATTATAATTTAAGGTATGTTATATAAAATGTTATTGCATACAGATGGTATATGTGCTGTATAGATTTTTTATTTTATTTTTTTTTATTATCTTCTCCCAGGGCCCACCCGGACCCAGAGGAACCAGTGGATCTCCAGGACCTCCTGGCCCACCCGGACCCCCCGGCCTACCTGTAAGGACTCTCACAGGCTTAATTTCATCATGCTGTAGCAACATTTCTAGCCCCTTCGCTAACAGTATATGTAATATTTTGCATGATTTATTTTATATACTAGTATAGATAATACCATATGCTGAATAAATGAAAGTAAAACACTGATAATATGGTGCATTATGGACAGGGGAAGCCTGAGTCAATATTTTAACTTCACACATTTTTTCTACGCTCTGTTAGTGCTTTAAGACTTGCTGAATCAGCAGGACTGTTCCTGAACACAGAGATAATAATCGCGTCTCTGTGAGTCAGTATTGTACAGCATAATGTTTTAGAACCTTTAACACACTTCATTCGACTTATCAGTTAATGAGTGTGATGAATCAGGTGAACACGGTAAACTGTGCAGTCCACTGTGGGTCAGTCTGTGTATCGCTCAATACACTGTTAACACACAGTGTGTAGATTTCTTTTTTTTTTTCTTTAAAGTTAATACGACATATCTCTCGATGGATCATTATCACTATGATGATCACATATTGAGAGATTCATCGTATTATCTAAAATAAAAGACACAAACACACACACACACACACACACACACATATATATCTCAGATTGTAATTTATATTATCTTAAAAAAAAAAAAAAAGAAATGACACCCCCCCAAGAGGTGAATTACAACAGTTAAAACATCGACAAACACTGTGTTAAAACTATATTTGCCGTGTGATTTTTTAAGAAAAAAACTTTCAGACTGAGCTTCTCTGTTTCAGAATGGGGGCGGAGCTTATTTCTGGGCCAGAAGCCTGAACTGAAGAAACTAGCATTTGCTGAATCCCATTTATTTTGTACATTACACCGGAGTAACACCAGCAGGACATAATCCATTCTTGAAAACTGTAGAGAGAATTTATGTAAAACAAGAGCTAATATAAGATATTTTAAATAAAAAATTAATTAAAGAATTTTGTTATTAATTAACTGTTTAATTAATTTTTAACAAATGAATTAAACAGATTTGCAGAATCTCTAAAATAACTTTCCAATATAGCCCTGTAAAACTGTAAAAACTCCAAAATGACTTGCTATCGTTTATCAGAATGAACATTTACAATAGGAACATGAAGTGACAAAAACTTTACAATAAATTTGTTATGATGAGTTTACAGGTTGGATGATTTGTGATAAAAACAGACATTTCTAAAAATCACTATAGTGTTAGTCTGGATTTAACAATTTAAATGTCAGAGTTTGGATGTTAAACTTTACAGACTGTACCTTTAAACTTTACAGACTGTACCTTTAAACATTACACGCTGTACCTTTAAACATTACAGACTGTACTTTTAAACATTACAGACTGTACCTTTAAACATTACAGACGGTACCTTTAAACATTACAGACTGTACTTTTAAACATTACAGACTGTACCTTTAAACATTACAGACTGTACCTTTAAACATTACACGCTGTACCTTTAAACATTACAGACTGTACCTTTAAACATTACACGCTGTACCTTTAAACTTTACAGACGGCACCTTTAAACTTTACAGACGGCACCTTTAAACTTTACAGACTGCACCTTTAAACATTACAGACTGTACCTTTAAACTTTACAGATGGCACCTTTAAACATTACAGACTGTACCTTTAAACTTTACAGATGGCACCTTTAAACATTACAGACTGTACCTTTAAACTTTACAGACTGTACCTTTAAACATTACACGCTGTACCTTTAAACATTACAGACTGTACTTTTAAACATTACACGCTGTACCTTTAAACATTACACGCTGTACCTTTAAACATTACAGACTGTACCTTTAAACATTACAGACTGTACCTTTAAACATTACACGCTGTACCTTTAAACATTACAGACTGTACCTTTAAACATTACACGCTGTACCTTTAAACTTTACAGACTGTACCTTTAAACATTACACGCTGTACCTTTAAACATTACAGACTGTACCTTTAAACATTACACGCTGTACCTTTAAACTTTACAGACTGTACCTTTAAACATTACACGCTGTACCTTTAAACATTACAGACTGTACCTTTAAACATTACACGCTGTACCTTTAAACTTTACAGACTGTACCTTTAAACATTACAGACTGTACCTTTAAACATTACAGACTGTACCTTTAAACATTACACGCTGTACCTTTAAACTTTACAGACTGTACCTTTAAACATTACACGCTGTACCTTTAAACATTACACGCTGTACCTTTAAACTTTACAGACTGTACCTTTAAACTTTACAGACTGCACCTTTAAACATTACACGCTGTACCTTTAAACTTTACAGACTGTACCTTTAAACATTACACGCTGTACCTTTAAACTTTACAGACTGTACCTTTAAACATTACAGACTGCACCTTTAAAGTTTACAGACTGCACCTTTAAACTTTACAGACTGCACCTTTAAGCAGAATGAAGTAAACTGAAACAGTCTTGCTTTTTCAGTCATTTCTGATAAAGGTTGTAAAGTAATAAACACATTCTCTGTTGAATTAGGTCACATGACCCATTAACGATAACTCCCACAATGCATTTCAACTCGGGACTTTAGCTAAAGTGTTTTGCTGCTGCTGCTGCTTTCTCCCAGCATTAGGTGAAGGTGAATAAATGTTGTGTAATGGGATTGCAGTGAATGATAACAGTAATGCATGTACGTTTGTGAATGCATGTGCTTATTCGTATGGATTTATGAATGTGTGTGTGTGTGTGTGTGTGTGTGTGCAACCTGCCCTGCTGTAACTGTGTTGTGTTTGTAGGGGACCGGTGGGAATCCTGAAGGAAGCGGGGAGACTGTGAGTGCTTTCAGCCTTTCATCACCTCTCTTCATCAGTTGCATACAAACACCAGCAGAATCTTCACATTTTCACGTCTACAGAAATATTGTTACTGAGTTTCATTCTGAAAGCAGCTGTGTTTCTCCCATATCCTTTAATGATCTCCGTCTCATCAGGCACCATTTAAACAAAAAGGACCCATCATGCTCAAGTCTTTCAGTGTTGTTATTTTACTATAAAACAAATAGGGTTCTTCAAGGGTTCTTTGGGTTCTTTTAGCTAAGGGTTCTTCACATCTTTAAAAGGTTTTACATGGAAGTCCTTCTGATAAACATATCCTCTGTTCTAGGGCTCTGTATATCCCTGTTAACGGCTCCCCCTTAGAGTTCTGGATTTGACCTAGCTAGCACATCTGAACGTTTTGTAATTTATTTTTATAGTATTTAATTCTTAGTGTTTTTTTAAGTGCGTGAAAAACAGAACATAGTGAAATTATACCCATGAACACCGCCTATAGGGAGGTGTTTTCCTGAATAGCTCCACCAGGGGGCTGTTATTGGAGTAGGTAAACATACATAGCTAACCAGCTAGCTAGAATGATAACTAGCTGGTATTACTTGATTAATTAGAGTAATTAAATAATGCATTACTGCATGATGCGTCACTAATCGTTATAGCTAATTGGTAGCTGTGTAACACTGATAGGTGGCAAGTTGAGCGCTGTAAATTCACTAAGATCAAAAGCTCAAAAGATAAGCTAAATATGGCTAAAATAGGAGATATTTAGAAGGGAGTTAGCGTCCTCAGGAGTGCACTACAACGCTGCCTAGCGAGTGAGCTGCCTTTCAGATGAAACACAGTGACGGTTGATAAAGAAGTATTTATTTACAGATTTGAGCTGGTTCTGGTTGGTGTCTGTATGAAAGTGTGTGTGTGTGTGTGTATATGTGGGTTTTAAATGCGAACTCTGAAACTTCCTGATGCTCAGTGAGCTGTGGGTGTAAAGGGAAGTGCCTTTCAGTCTGTACTTATAACGTCTTCCCCTGGAGAACAGACCTGATGTGTGTGTGTGTGTGTGTGTGTGTGTTTCTGCAGTGTCAGGCTGTGTGCCCTGCTGGACCTCAGGGACTTCCAGGCCTGCCAGGCATGAAGGTAGGACTTTCAGAGGAATGACTTCACTCACTGATTCCAGCCGTTTAAAAAAAAAAAAAAACATGACGAGTAAAAAATAAAGCTTTTTTTTTTTTCTTTTTTTTTAATCCAGGAATGAGTAGTTGAGGTGGATGCAAGTGCAGGCTCTTTGTTAAATTAACACGTGATACACAAACAAATAACCAACGCAAGGCTACAAGCCATCAAGATATCAGATAAGAATCAAACCACGACCAGAGCAGCACACGATAAAAGCTAGACAGAGAAGCACGCAGCCATGAGAAGTTAAATAGCGAGCTGCACGAGGCATAAGGAGACACAGGCGAGGGGGATTAGTGAGGCATGTGACGAGCTCGTGTGACGTGCAGGGGCTGATGGGAAGTGTAGTTCCGCTCTACCATGACAGCTTGTTTGAAGTGATTTTTATTGTCTCTGCTCAGGGACACAGAGGTCTCCCCGGAGTGGACGGACTGCCAGGTATCGCAGGTGAAAAGGTACAACACGACGTCTCACACACCTGAGCAGAAGTGTAGTAACTCTAATCCTCTGAATTCTAAGTGTTATATGTCGGATTGACAGGGAGATCGAGGAGCGGTAGGAGAACCCGGTCCTCAGGGACGTCCAGGAGAAGATGTAAGGAGCTGATCTGGTTATTTTTACGCTCAGCTGTAGAGCAGTATCCACCCGAGTCTTGTCTTTTGTAATATTTCTAACACTTTCATTCGCGTGTCTCAGGGTCAGAGAGGGCCGATCGGTTACCCTGGAGAACACGGGGATAAGGGAGATCGGGTAAGGAATACTCCATGAGTACTGTAAACAAGCTGCTGTGGGTTGAGATGAAATCCGATTACAATGAAAGTGAATATTTTACTGTGAGTTTTCTGTGAAAAATAGAAATCAATCCCTGACTAAACCCCTCTGTAACACACTTTAATAGAAGTAACACTTTAATCAAACAATAATACTAATTAATAATAATAATAATAATAATAATAATAATAATAATTAATAATAATACAGTGAACACATCAGTGTTTAGAGCTTGCTGCAGAGATGAAATAGAGTTTCTCCGAGAGCTTCTTCATCATAGAGCCCATATTCTATTCTATTCTATTCTATTCTATTCTATTCTATTCTATTGTGTTTGGTCTATTTGATTGTTAGTTTTTTACTATAATCTACTCTGTAGTTATTTGGTTCGAATGTGTTTCATTTTGTTCTGTTTGTATTGTTTTCCACACTTCAGTTCTATTGTGTTCTGTTCAATTCTATTATTTCATTCTGCTATTTCCATTGTTTTCATAACTGAATTGCTTTAAACTCTTATATTCTATTCAATCGTGTTCTGTTCTATTCTATTCTATTCTATTTAGTTCTATTTATGTTCAATTTAATTCTATTTTCTATTTTTCTATTCTGTTGTTTTAATACTATAATCTACTTTGCAATTGTTGCATTCTAAAGTGTTTTATTTTATTTCTTTCATATTTTGGTTGTTTTCTACACTGTGTTTTCTATTGTGTTCTACTTTATTCTATTGTATTTATTCTTTTTTTTGTCGTTTTCAGAATTGAATTGTTTTACACGACATTCTATTCTATTCTATTCTATTGTGTTCTGTTCTATGCTATACTATTCTATTTAGTTCTATTATTTTGTGTTCTATTTTACCGTATTGTTTTATACTTTTTACTGTTGTGAGAATCGAATTGTTTTATACTCTATTCTATGCTATCGTGTTTTATTTCATTTTGTTCTATTCTATTCAATTCTATTCTATTCTACTCTATTCTATTGTGTTTCATTTATGTTCAATTCTGTTGTTTTTATACTATAATCTATATTTCAGATGTTTCTGGAATTCAGTTGTTTTTTTACTGTATTCTTCTATTCTATTCTATTTCTAATGTGTTTTATATTTGTTCTCTTCTATTCATGTTTTCTTAACACTATTCTATTCTCTATCACATTCTCTTCTGCTGTGTGCTCTATTCTATTCTATTCTATTCTATTCTATTCTACCAAGAATAGACCAAATTCTATTGATTCTACTGCAGTTCTTCATTTTTTTCTATTCTATTCTATTCTTTGGTTTATTTATTCTGTTCTCTTTTATTTCTTCTATTCAATTCTCTTTTTGTTGTTTTCTATTCTATTCTATTCTATTGACAATGGAGCGTACTATTTTCTATTCCATTCTGCTGAGTTTTATTCTCTACTATTCTATTTAGCTCTATTTATGTGCAACTCTATTTGGGTTTCTTTTATGCTAGCTTTATGCAGAAACATGTCATTTCTCCTGGTCTACCCCCTGATGGAAAAGGAGTTAACAGTTAGCTAGCTGTCACTGATTTCTCCACCTGCTCAATCTGCTTCAGACGTCAATGCCACGTGACGTGACTGACGTTTTTCGCTCTGCTCTCTCGTCTCTGCAGGGTCCTCCAGGTTTTAACGGCATTCCAGGACCCACAGGACCTCCAGGATCTCCGGTACACATCCACCTCTTCGTTCATAATATCAATACAACCTGACCTACAGTGTTAGCATCTAGCACTGGGGTCTTATCTCATAGCTAGCTAGCTAAGGGATGACATTTCTTACCTAATACTTGTACTACGCATCTGTGTGTGTGTGTGTGTGTGTGTGTGTGTGTGTGTGTGGGGAACAGGGTGTCGAGGGTATCCGAGGACGTGATGGACCTCAGGGGCCTAAAGGTGATGAGGTAAGAACCACTCGGGTATTTATTTAAAACTTATTTAAAACTTTATTTAAAACTATATATATATATATATATATATATATATATATATATATATATATATATATATATATGTACATACATAAGTCATCTGCATATTTCTCATTGTTAAAATATTTTTGGTACTAAACAATATAATATAAATAATCTTGATTGAGCCAAAAATATAAAATAGTTGAAAATGTCTAAAGCCAAAATGTCAGATTTGCAGAATAAGAATTATTTATCATTACAGGAAAGTAAATATTATAAAGAAAATGAATAAAAAAATATAACTGAAGGGACAAAAGTCAAAACAAAGAATCAGAATCATAAAAAATAAAACCCAGAAGGTAAAAAAAATAAATAAATAAATAAAAAATTGTATTCATTGGCAAATTGCTGTGGTATAAGAGGAATACTTTAGGACGTGCTGCTATTGGAAAATAATCAACGTCGGATTGTTAACTCCACATAACAGTAACTCTATCACACCACCCTGTCACTTATTATTTTCCCTTAACAGCATGACATGGAGTGTGTTATCCCTTAATTTAGATGATTGTTATTGAATATAATGTTGAATTATTAATATCTCTTTTACACAGTAAAAACAGGAATGTTAAATGTGTTAAATGCATCATTGGTGTCATTGTTATCATTGGTGTCATTGGTGTCATTGGTGTCATTGGTGTCACTGGTATCATTGTTATCATTGGTGTCATTGGTATCATTGGTGTCATCGGTGTCACTGATGTCACTGGTATCATTGTTATCATTGGTGTCATTGGTATCATTGTTATCATTGGTATCATTGTTATCACTGGTGTCATTGGTGTCATTGTTGTCATTGGTGTCACTGGTATCATTGTTATCATTGGTGTCACTGGTATCATTGTTATCACTGGTGTCATTGGTATCATTGGTGTCATTGGTATCATTGGTGTCATTGGTGTCATTGTTATCATTAGTGTCAGTGGTGTCATTGTTATCGTTGGTGTCGTTGGTGTCGTTGGTGTCATTGGTATCATTGGTATCACTGGTATCATTGGTATCATTGGTATCATTGGTATCATTGGTGTCACTGGTGTCATTGGTATTATTGGTGTCATTGGTGTCATTGGTATCATTGGTGTCATTGGTATCATTGGTGTCATTGGTATCATTGTTATCATTGGTGTCATTGGTATCATTGGTATCACTGGTATCACTGGTATCACTGGTATCATTGGTATCATTGGTGTCACTGGTGTCATTGGTATTATTGGTGTCATTGGTGTCATTGGTATCATTGGTGTCATTGGTATCATTGGTGTCATTGGTATCATTGTTATCATTGGTATCATTGGTGTCATTGGTGTCATTGGTGTCATTGTTATCATTGGTGTCATTGGTGTCATTGCTATCATTGGTATCACTGGTATCATTGGTATCATTGGTGTCATTGGTGTAACTGGTGTAACTGGGTTGGTGTTACAGGGTGCAGCAGGTACTCCAGGGCCCAGAGGTGCCACCGGTACCAAAGGAGAGGCTGTGAGTAAAATAACATCATCATTAGACTAATAATATACTTATGATTATTGGAATGATGAGATTGAGTCCAAAAATGGCAATGATGATGATGATGAGGATGATGATGATGGGGTGTGTGTGTGTGTGTGTGTCATAGGGGGACACAGGTAGAAATGGACTGGATGGAGAGCCGGGTCTTCCGGGAGAAAAGGTGAGCGTCACAATGGCATCACCATATTATCATTATCATCAATATCAATAGACAAATATCTATAGAGATGTTATATTGTGTGTGTGTATGTGTGTGTGTGTGTGTGTGTAACAGGGAGAACCTGGACTACCTGGAGCTGGTGGACTCAGAGGCATTGTGGGAATACCAGTAGGTGCATTAATGCATCTGTGTGTATGTGTGTGTGTGTGTGTGTGTGTGTGTGTGTTACAGTAAAACTGAATATTTATATTTTCTCCAAAATACAGGGTTTACCAGGAAAGCAAGGGCTTGTGGGACCTGCGGGGCAAAAGGTAAGAATCACCTGAGGACATGTTGTTATAGGAAAATAATAAACTTCTGTGTGGTAACTGTCACTCCGCTTCATCACACCACCCCGTCACTGACTGGAACCTTTTCTTAGTTCCTGCTCCTGTGGCGGTACTTTTCCATGGACCAGGAACTGTTAGTTGCAGTGCTTTATCTTACTGAGCTTCACTGATTGGTTAAAATCAAGCCGATGCTTAAAGGGGTTCCAGATCTGTTTTATTCTTCAGAAGTCTCTGGAACTGATGTTATAATATGCCTAATGTGTGTGTGTGTGTGTGTGTTACAGGGTGACATTGGAGTCGAAGGTCCTGTAGGTCGAACTGGTCTTCCTGGTAAACCAGTAAGTTCCTCACACTGATCAGTGTAATTAGTGTACATGAAGAGTTTCAGTAGATTTCATACACTAAATAATAACATACTACAGACAGAATGACTGATGGATAGATGAATAATTAGACAGAGGGATCAAAGCTTGGATGGGTGGATGGATAATTAGTTGGATGTATGGATGGATGGATGAATGAATGAATGAATGAATGAATGAATGAATGAATGGATGGATGTGATGGATGGATGAATAATTGGATGGATTGGTAGATGAATAATTGGATGGATGGATGAATGATTGGATGGATGGATGAAGAATTGAATGGACGGAAGGATGGATGGATGGATGGATGAAGAATTGAATGGATGGATGGATGGATGGATGAAGAATTGAATGGATGGATGGGTGGATGAATGGATGGATGGATGGATGGATACATGAAGAATTAAATGGATGGATGGATGGATGAATGGATGGATGGGTGGATGGATACATGAAGAATTAAATGGATGGATGGATGAATGGATGAATGGATGGAAAGACAAATGGATGGATAGATGGATGGATGAATAATTGGATGAATGGATGGATGGATGGACGAAGAATTGAATGGATGGATGGATGGATGGATGGGTGGATGGATGGATGGATGCCGATGGTGTTGGTGTAATAAGTGACGTGTCTGTCACTTTTCCAGGGAGAACAGGGACCTCCTGGAGAAGACGGGATCCCCGGAGTTAAAGGAGCCACTGTGTGTACACACCTTCAGCACATTACAGCACATCAATCAAAATAAAACCTTATTAAATAAAATCCATGCTGTGACGTTAATCTGAAGAAAACAGAATATTCAGTTAGATTTCAGTTTTGTGTGAGAATTTTGTACAGCTATATAAATCTCTCTTCATTAACTCTTCCATGAATATTAATTATGACCTGAGGAAAATGTTGATGTTATTTTTCATTAAATGATGGAGATTGTATTTTTCCGCAGGGTGAATCGGGAAAGCCGGGTCCGATCGGTCCAGTGGGAGATCAGGGAATCCCGGTGAGTCGACGTCTCACGACGTCATGATCAGCAGATGTTTATTAAGCAGCAGGATCACTGCAGTTACACAGCTTTCACAGCCACACAAGACAAAATAACAGCACGTGTGTTTCTCTTTAACAGAAAACAGGGCGGTTACGGTGTAAGACATTTACACACAGGTGATGATGATGTTTTTGTCTTTCACAGGGTGAGAAAGGAGAGCGTGGGGTCATGGGTCCTCGTGGGATCAAAGGTCACACAGGTCACAAAGGAGATCAGGTGAGTGGGTACTGATGCATGTAACACAGACAGACAGATAGAGAGAGATAGACAAACATAGAGAATCATAAACGAGAGAGAGAGTGAGAGAGAGGAGGTCTGTGTGTATGTGTGTGTTGGGGGGTTATAGATAGATAGATAGATAGATAGATAGATAGATATTTTACTGAAGTTTTATTTTTATGAACTGTATAGAGACATCATGTGTGTGTGTGTGTGTGTGTGTGTGTGTGTGTGTGTGTGTTATTACAGGGTCCTGTAGGTCCATTTGGTCCGAAAGGAAGTGAGGTACGTGGTGAAGTACAGACATAATACATAAATATTTTAATAAATATAGTCTTAATGAAAATATAAAACAATCAATTAACAATTTATTATTATTATTATTATTATTATTATTATTATTATTATTATTATTGTTGTTATTATTATTATTATTACTGCTCCACAGGGTGCTCCAGGCATTCCCGGCAGCACAGGAGGTAAAGGTGACCAGGTACAGTGTTTATTATTTTTACTGCCTGTTATTAAGTGTTAAAATCATTCCGATTGAGGCTTTAATATGAGGGTTTTTTTAATTATTATTTATTTTACTCTTACAGGGTCCTCCAGGCATTCCTGGAATCAAGGGAGATGTACGTACGAATACACAACCAAACACACACACACACACACACAGCGTCATGTTATTCTCAATATGAAGTGTGAGGAACTTACAAACATACAGAGAGTTAGATAGAGAGACAGACAGAGACACAGAGAGAGAGACAAACAGAGACACAGAGAGACAGACAGAGAGACAGAGACACAGAGAGAAGGAGAGAGAGACAAACAGAGACACAGACAGAGAGACAGAGACACAGAGAGAGAGACAAACAGAGACACAGAGAGATAGACAGAGAGACAGACAGAGAGACGGAGAGAGACAGACAAATAGACAGACAGGGAGACAGAGACACAGAGAGAGAGACAAACGGAGACACAGAGAGATAGACAGAGAGACAGACAGAGAGACAGAGAGACAGACACAGACACAGAGCGATAGACAGAGAGACGGAGAGAGACAGACAAAGAGACAAATAGGGAGACAGAGACACAGAGAGATAGACAGAGAGACAGACACAGACACAGAGCGATAGACAGAGAGACGGAGAAAGGCAGAGAGAGAGACAGATAGGGAGACAGAGACACAGAGCGATAGACAGAGAGACAGACAGAGAGACAGAGACACAGAGAGACAGACACAGACACAGAGCGATAGACAGAGAGACGGAGAGAGACAGACAAAGAGGCAAATAGGGAGACACAGACACAGAGCGATAGACAGAGAGACGGAGAAAGACAGACAGAGAGACAGATAGGGAGACAGAGACACAGACAGAGAAACAAACAGAGACACAGAGAGACAGACAAAGACACAGAGGGACAGACAGAGAGACAGACAGAGAGACAAAGAGAGGTAGAGGAAAATTCAGCGATTAAATAAGCTGTTATTGATGATATTAATGTTTAAAATGTGACTCCTGAAGTTTCCCCAGTCTGAGCAGAGGCAGTGCAGGGAAGAGATTTAATTGCGTTGCAGTTCAGCAGACAGGCAGCAGGGGGCTCTAAACATTACACACTGCACCTTTAATAATACACGACAAAATGACCAGCATGAATGTCTCAGCAAGAAACCTCTTAAAAATGATCTTTTGTTTTACAGAAATAAAAATAAATTAAATAAAAATAAACCCACAGACACTTTCATGATGGTACAAAATCATCATCAGTATTAATATACATTTAATATATTTTTTTTATTGTGAGCTTAAATGACCAGAAATTAAGAAATGAAAATGAAATTAAAATTTTATATCGATCTTTAATTTTAGATTTTAGTCATTTTTAAAATAATAATAATAATAATAATAATAATAATAATGTGTTAACATTTATTTAATACAGGTTTTTAAATTGTACTGAAAAGAAATGTAAATAAAATTAAAGTAAATTAAAATGATATGATATTAAAATGATATGATATAAAAACTCCTGTGAGCTGAAGAGTTGAATTGTAATATAATGTCCTCTGATGGTCTGCAGCGAGGAGAGAAAGGACAGAGAGGAGCGACCGGTGCTGATGGACGTCCAGGACAGCCGGGACACGAGGGACTCGCCGGACCTCAGGGAGCCCCGGGCCTGGAGGGGGACAGAGGAACCCCGGGACCACCAGGACCTCGAGGACTTCCTGTACACTCACTCTTCATCTTTATAAGAAACTTTTATGAAAAATTTTTTTTTAAAAAAAGAGTGATTTGGAGTATTGGAGTATTTACTTCAGCACTGATCATGTTGGTCATGACACATTAATAACAATGATACCTTATCTATCTATCTATCTATCTATCTATCTATCTATCTATCTATCTATCTATCTATCTATTCAGTTGTATTTCATTTTGTTTGTTTATGTGTTTGTTTGTTTGTTTATGCTTCTATATGTAGGCGTTTAATTTATATAGCACATTTTTATACCCAAGGTCACTGAATGAAAAAAAAAATAGAATTAAAAAATAAGACATTTGTGTAAATAGGATAGCAACATATACTGTATTTAGGCGTACTGTATGTAAACAATTACTCTGCAAATTATTATTATGAATAATGTTATTTTAGAGAAGTGTACGTATATATACACATACTTGATGTACAGGAATGTAATATTTCTGTCTGATTGTCTGATTGTCCTCTTTAGGGTCCCAAACTGAACGATGAGAAGATTCGTCAGATTTGTTCTGCTGTGGTTGAAGGTGTTACTTTTATCTTTTATATGATAATATTTAGAATTATAATGAGTTATAATGTAGGTTTATTTCTCTAGTAATAGAGAATAAGATGATTTTTTTTGGAGATGAAGTTTTTATTGTTATTTTTCATTCTTTTCCTTTTCTATAGAACATCTGGATGCTTATAAGAAGGAATTGGTGAAGAAGCCTCTGCCCATCGGTGCCCCCGGTAGCCCCGGACCTGCAGGTCCTCCTGGACCCCCTGGACCTGCTGGGGCTGCTGGAGGAGTCGGAGCGATGGGGCCTCCGGGCCCTCAGGGGCCTCCAGGCTTCTACGGCTTACCTGGAAAACAAGGACCTAAAGGTACCGCTTCACTCAGTCAGAAAAAAGAAGAAAGCCGTGATTCTTCTTAAATCTATTGCTCTCAGAGTCAGTGTAATGTTGAGTCTGTGTGTGTGTGTGTGTGTGTGTGTGTGTGTGTGTGTATTTGATAGGTGACGCTGGGCCAAAAGGAGACAAAGGAGATAATGGTGTTGGAGTCCAAGGACCAGCTGGAGAGCCAGGAGTTCAAGGTAAATCCATAAATCATCCCCAAAAAGCAGATACTAACTGAGTAAATGTGTGCAACAGTCAAGACAAGCCACGCCCATCAACTCTATACGTGACTAGCAGAATTTACATTCACAGTCACCGTGTAAACATTTAATTAGACATACATTCAGCACACACCCTGAAGAGCGGGACGAGTCGTCAATACTAATGTGTGAACTGTCAATGTGTTTTTAGAGGAAATTATTTTAAAAATTCAAATACCGTCAGAATACACGTACGATTTCATAAATAGAAGAACTGTTTGTGGCAAGATGCTACAGATCACTGTTTTTTCCTATATAATTAATTATCCGTGGCATAATAATAATAATAATAATAATAACAACAATCTTTAATACCTTTAAATATTTAAATACCGCTCAAATTGCTCTAAAATGCAAATAAAACCTGTATAAGTGACGAAGCAAAAAAAATAAACAAAAACTAAAAAGATTAATTATAAAATTATTTAAAAATGAAAAAAATATATACATATAAAAATAGAAAAAATAAAAACAAACATTCTGTAAAGGAGTGGTAAATAAAAACTGACATTCTTAAATAAAAAGGAGGGGAAAATAAAAAATTTTAAAATAGGAGGGGAAAATACAAACAAAAAATCCTAAAAATACATAAATAAATATAAAGATAAGGAGGGGAGAGAGAGTAACAAATACAATAAATAAGTAATTAAGAAAAAATAGTAAAGGACAGAATTGTAGTCTTGTGTGTGTATGGCCAGTTGACACTGCGTTTGGTTTGTTTTCGACGCAGGACCTCCTGGGAAGCCCGGCATTGGTAGAGACGGCCACGATGGCGCCCGAGGAGAAGCGGGCACTCCGGGTATCCCAGGCACCCCAGGTAGCAGAGGACCTCCCGGTCCCCCTGGCATGTGTGACCCCTCAGACTGCTTTAGGCCTCAGCCCCTTTACGTAGTGAGCGGGAAAAAACCCATCAGCGTTAAGGGCCCGTGAACCTGAGAGAAACCTTCATCCATTAGCATCATCATCATCATCATCATCTATGTCATCTTCTTCATCATCGTCATCGAGAGAGAGCGGATCTGATAAGCTTGAAGAGACTCAGATGTCGACGTTATGATCCACATTCCTGACAGCAGCATGGAGACTCTTTGACCAGTTCATTTCTGTGACTTGTACATACACGAGAATAAACATTTAGACAGGCATTTTCTATTTTTTTTTTTTTTTTAATAATGCAAGATGTGAATACGTGGTTAGGATTACCGATACAGTGAACAACAGATGGTTTAACACTTACATCCCAGACTTAGCGAAGACACTCCCGAGCTGGAACCCTGAGCCTGTCTTAAATGCAGTGGAAAAGTAGAACGGGGTGTGTGGCAGTTTTGACCAACCTACAAAAAAGTGCCTTAGATTTAACCTGTAACTTTTTTAACAATGTGTTCGTGGATAATGTCAGTAAAAGTACCAGAAGCTAAGCTACAACACTTTGGAGCAACGATTGGAATACTGAAATAAACATTCTCCACCACCAATAAAACACTGAATGTCTTGATATTCTTTAAACACAGAACTGACCATTTATTCAGTAGAGAATTTCACGAAAAATTATTTTGTAGTGCTTTTAGAAGAGGTATTGACAAAATAAATTTATTTTAAAAATAGTGAAAATATTATGACTTTTTTTTCACAAGTGTGTTCACACTTGCGTTGTTTTCCAGACTCTGCGAACGCTCTTTTCAAGCCTTAGAGCTGTCCAGAGATCCGATCCCTTCTCCTCTTAAAAATAATAGTCTGGGGTTCAGTTTAACTGATGTGCTGCAGTCTGCATCAGCTGTTCACGCTCAGGGCCACATGTTGAGTAACATGATTGGTTCATTGGCTTGTCACATTACTTCCTGTTTCTACTTCCCAGGAAAGTGTTCTTATGATTATTAATATATAAAACTAGACTCTCACAGGACTGGAGTATTGTAATTAGCTCACGTGTGTGGCCTGAATGCCTGCACTGAGAACGTCCCAAATATAAAATGCGCGTCTCGTGCCGGCCTGCGTGGCTAAAAATCTTCTTCGCACGGTATATGAGAACAGCTTGTTGTTTGCAGGTATTGCTGGAGGAGATTTTACATCTGTATGGAGAACCCAGATAATCAGCTTAAGCAGCTGCGTGAGTCGATTTTGAATATTCGTAACTTTTATACGTGTAAATATTGACACTACAAGAGAAAAACTTTACATGCAGCCAGTCAATTCAGATTAATATAACTTCTGAAACTATGATGCAGCACAGTGTTTCTGTCTCTACACTTCTGACTTGTAGCAATGATGTGAATGTCGAGTTTAGTGGATAACCTGAAAAACATTGATATGACTATGAACTGAATGAGTATTGAGCGTTGACAGTGAAAACACATTTCTATAAAATGTACCTGATCCACATTTTATTACAATGTATATTCTCTTCAAATACATACATATGCATTGTCCTTGCTAATTTTAGCACCAGTTAATCAGTATAAACAGGTAGACTTTACCATGCACAATTTAAAAGACCTGTACTGGTAGTTCATTAAAATAATTTAATGCAACCTGTGATTGAGGCGAAGAATTATGAACACATGTTTAGATTTTTTAAAAATAAAGCAAAAAAAAGTCAAACATTAGCACCATCTGTGGAGCAAGCACAGGAGGCAGGAAAAAAAATGCTGGCATTAGGCTTGCTTGCAAATTGAGAAAGCGCTTAATTTACATAACTATGCAAATGTGTAATGAGCAAAGCTTGTCGAAACATATCAGATCGTTAGCACTTGCCATTTCTCATCAGTGGGGATTAGATTGCACGGGCAAGCACAAACAAGTTATTAAAAAAACAGGCTTTGTGCTGCGAGGACACTCTGATCACTAGATTGTCTTAAAATTGTTCAAAATGATGAATAACATCTGGCCATAAATCTCCTCGCTCAGGGTATCTCTCCTGCGAGACATGCCTCCGCCCCAGTTTCAGGAAATGATGTCATTTTGTTTGAGGAAGTCATGTGAATGAAAAGCAATTTGTGGAAACATTTAACTAGCCTGTTCACGTAGCTACAGCATGTGAAATGGATCTAAAATAAAATACATGCTTAATTATACTGTATCTATGCTGTATGTGTAGATTTAATACAGTTTCGCAGAATACCAACGTGGGTAGCTAGCGAATTACCTCTAGCTAGCTAACATTACCAGTTCGATAGCTATAGCTAGCCGACTACCTACATTCACTTGACCATTCTCCGAATTTTAACGTGGCTCGACTAACGTGTTTAACGTTAACGTGTGTTTAGTCATTTGTTGAATGTGATATCACTCTAAAACTACTTAGCTAACTTTATGTTTATCACCCCATAGTCATTTTAACATGTCCCTTTGTTTGTAAAATGTATATAGGCCTACTATTCCTATTAAAATATACTGTATTCCATCTAGCACAACTTCAAGATGAAAATTCATAATATACTGTATGCAGGCTTTCAAATATTAAGGAGAACGTCAGTTCCACCCCAGCACAGTAGATGGTGATAATCAAAACAATGACATCTCTCCTCAGATAGGAAAGAGGTAAGTCTCACAGATGAGTTCTCGAGATTCAATATGGAAAAGTCTGAGTTAATCAAAAGGGATCAAAGTTAGATGGATAATTCGTTTCGAATGGATTCTAGAGGTGACCTAGAGGTGACCTTTGACCTTGTCGCATAAATGAGGGCATGACGAGGAAAAAGTCGCCATGTTATAATCCATATAGTGATAATTCCCACTGTTCTAAACATCATCTGCAGCACATTGCAGGTCATTCCCTTTGTGTTAGTGAAAAGAAATTAGAAACTGGAAAAGACATCACGTGCAGTGTGCGTAGACACTCAAACAAAACTTTACGAGTCAATGCACTTGTGCATTAGAGTACATCCTTTAATATCCTCTATTTTTGTGGCTAATACAAAAGTAACCAGCTGTTTAGCTGTGAAAGGAACGACTGCACGCCATTAGTCATGTTTGTGTAAATAGCAGAAAAGCTCTTAAGCTCCTCTAGAGAACAGATTAGAAGTGACAAACATAATTAGCTTAAGTGGGTGAAAAATGGTGCTACCTGAAATGTGGGTTATGTGGATACTGGATTGAGACTAGTTTTGTTAATCATAAACATCTGCAAACCGGCTACAGGCCTATTAATAACCTTTGAATACAATGTAGAATTTTTGTTTTATAATGCACAACCATCTCGGAGCGGCTCTCTAACGATCTCAGTGTCAATGTGCGAAGATTATATTTCGTTTTTTTCTTCCTTTGTCACACTACCGACCAGCGCAAATCGATACAACTCCAGAAGATAAATCTCCTAGCTCGATAATTGCCCCATACACACACACACACTCTCCAAAAAAAGACCTTCTTAACAACGGATCAATTCTGCACACACTGATTGAAGACCTGAGGCTAATTTATCATCATCAGTCTCTCTGTCTGGTATTACTATAGTCTCTCCACCTAGAGAAATAGAGCAGATTTTACAGGTTGCATTAAAAAAAACACAGGACAATACATCTTAGTCTGAACTGACTGAAATTCCCTGATGGAAAAAAGAATCAGCTACATTTTAAATTACTCACCTCCATTAGCTTACAGTACAAACCCTCCCCATTCCCGCCAAGCGAACAAATTACCCATAATATCTGACCGGCAGGACACACACCCATAAAACACACTCCCTAAAACGTAGAAATGTCTCAGCTTCCCCCCAACCAAAGCTCCCCGGATCTTGTCAGGAAAAGCTTTAGGTTCTCATAAGTTCATAAATAGGCCCAGGCATGCGGCGAGAAGTTTAGGTTCCCTTGACGTTTTTAGTGTGAGGTCGTGATGCCAGGCTGGCGTAGTAGGCACACTGAGAGGGGTCACATTGCCCCGGAGGTCCCGGTGGGCCAGGTTGTCCATGAGGACCTGGATGTCCAGGCTCGCCCTGAGCTCCAGTTGCTCCTGGAAGACCGTCTTTACCGTCTCCAGGAATTCCGGCTGGACCTAGAGCAGAGAGGCAGGTTATCTCAGACAACTGCTGGTGAATATTTTATAATTTGTGAAACTGGAAGCATACACCAACCAAGTAAAGTACAAATGTTTACATTTTAATTTTTAGCCTTTTTTTTTTACCTTTACAGAAGCCCTATTTATATTCCACCATAATTTCCCCCCCTAATGTTTTTTGCCAACATCCTTCCACCATAGGTGAGATCTGAACCTCAAAGTTTTATTTCCTGAAAAAAATAAATAAATAAAGAGAGTTTTACCAATGGGACCAGTTGGACCAGGTTCTCCTCTCTGTCCAACACCATTTTCTCCCTTCTCCCCTCTAGCACCTCTTTCACCTGCAAATCAGCAATAAATGAGGTTAAAATCAAATCTTGTTCCTCAGTATTTCCCATTTAAACTTTGTACCCGTGAACAAACACCAAATGGCAAAAAAAAAAAACAGCTACACTACACAAGAAACATGTATTTCACAAACTGTAAGCCATGTTAACTCCTATTTCCTGTTGTATAAAGTACCTTTAGGACCTGCTGGACCTCGGGGTCCCTCTGCTCCGTTTTGGCCAGGCATACCAGGCTCTCCAGGTGGACCTGGTCGT
This sequence comes from Pangasianodon hypophthalmus, assembly GCF_027358585.1. NCBI lineage: Eukaryota > Metazoa > Chordata > Actinopteri > Siluriformes > Pangasiidae > Pangasianodon > Pangasianodon hypophthalmus. The sequence continues at coordinate 4,743,884 of NC_069718.1, forward strand.
CCAGGTTGTCCCTCTTTTCCTGGAGGTCCAGGTGGACCAGGACGCCCGACTGAGCTCTTTATGTGTGTGGGCTGAATCTGAGCCATGAGGTAGGCCATTTTGGCTGGGAATGCATGAATAATATAAAGGGTTAAAAACAGTCTTCAATCTGAAGGTAGCAATGCACTTTTAAGCAGTATTTGTGTAAGCTGTTCAACTTGAAAAGAAAAATCTGAGCTCCTTAGTTTGGCCAAATGTAAGGGCATTTGGCATTCCCGTAATCCTGTTCACCTGACTACAGAGTTCCATGAAAGATTAGACAAACATGGTGGATGAAATTCCCTTTCTGACAGAGTAGCTGCTTACTAATCTTGTAGCTAACGGTCATGTTCATGGTTACAGTCTCAATCGTGGTTAAAAGAACTAGCTAACATAACATCATCACAATTTATGCAGCTAGCTTACAGTGGTAGCTTGCCAGCTGCTAACATGCAAGAAACAATGGTAAACTTGCTAGATATCCTTAGTTACTTATAACTCCATTTCCGAAAAAGTTGGGACGCTGTGTAACATGTAAATAAAAAGAGAATGCAATGATTTGCAAATCATTTATACCCTATATTTAATTAAAATTGTACAAGGACAACATATCATGCTCAAAATACATGCTCATTTTGAATTTGATTCCAGCAACACATTTAAAAAAAGTAGGGACAGGGGCATGTTTACCACTGGGTTGCATCATCTCTCCTTTTAACAACACTCTGTAAGCGTTTGGGAACTGAGGAGACTGAGGAGACCACTTGCTGTAGTTTTGAAAGTGAAATGTTTTCTCATTCTTGCTTGATATAGGATTTCAGCTGCTCAACAGTGCAGGGATTCCTTTGTCATATATTTCATAATGCTCCAATATTTTCAGCGGGTGACTGGTCAGGACTGCAGGCAGGCCAGGTTAGCACCCGGACTCTTTACTACAGAGTCTTGCTGTTGTAATATGTGCAGAATGTGGTTTGGGATTGTCTTGCTGAAATAAACAAGGCCTTCCCTGGAAAACAGATGTCATCTGGATGGCAGCATAAAGTATGTTGCTCCAAAACCTGTATATATCTTTCTGCATTAATGGTGCCTTCACAGACATGCAAGTTACCCATGCCATGTGCACTAATGCACCCCCATACCATCACAGAGGCTGGCTATTTTGAACTGTGCCCTGATAACAAGGTGGATGGTCCCTGTCATCTTTAACCTAGAGGATGCAGCATCCATGATTTCCAAAAAGAATTTCAAATTTTGATTCGTCAGACCACAGGACAGTTTTCCACTTTGCCTCAGTCCATCGTTAATGAGCTCAGGCCCAGAGAAGGCAGCAGCATTTCTGGATCTTGGTTATATATGTTTTTTCTTTGTATTTGTGGATACAGTGATGAACTGTGTTCACTGACAGTGATTTACTCCTGAGTGATTATCACTACAGAATCGGGTCTGTTTTCAATGCAGTGCCACCTGAGGTGAAGTGAAGTGACTTGTGGCCAAGTATGGTGGCCCATACTCGGAATTTGTGCTCTGCATTTAACCCATCCAAGTGCACACACACAGTAGTGAACACACACCCGGAGCAGTGGGCAGCCTTTTTTCCTGCTGCGCCCGGGGAGCAGTTGGGAGTTCCGTGCCTTGCTCAAGGGTCTCACCTCAGTCGTGGTATTGAGGGTGGGAAAGAGTGCTAGTCATTCACTCCCCCCACCTACAATCCCTGCCGGACCTGAGACTCGAACCCACAACCTTCAGGTTCACCTTCGGGTTGCAAGTCCGACTCTCTATCCATTAGTCCATGACTGCCCTGAATCTTTTATTGATGTACCCTAGATGATGAAATCCCCAAATTCTTTGCAATTTTACTCTGAGAAATGTTATTCTTAAATTGTTGCAGTCTTTCACAGAGAGGTGAACCTCTTTACTTCTGAAAGACTCAGCCTCTCTGGGATGTTCTTTTTATACCCAATCATGTTACTCACCTGTTGCCAATTAACCTAATTAGTTGTGAGATGTTCCATCAGGTGTTTTTTTTTAGCACCGCATAACTTTTCCAGTCTTTTGTTGCCCCTGTCCTAACTTTTTTGAAACGTGTTGCTGGTATCAAATTCAAAATGAGCATATATTTCTCAAAAAAACAATAAAATTTCTCAGTTTCAACATTTGATATGTTGTCTTTGTACTATTTTCAATTAAATATAGGGCTTAAATGATTTGCAAATCATTGCATTATGTTTTTATTTACATTTTACACATCGTCCCAACTTTTTTGGAAACAGGGTTATAGCTAGCACAATAGTGTAGCTGTGCCTAGCATCAGAAAATAGCTTTCACTTGTTGGGGACCTCATTTTGCCCATAAAGCTGGCTCAATAACATGTAAATACCTCTCTGATTTGACACGATCAGTCTCACCTTGTAGTTCTTTGGCAAGTTCCTCTTGAATTAACCTGCGTATCGATTCCAGAGATGGAGTTTCTCCCTGAACAAACACCAAAGACACATTAGTCTCAGTTTCGCTAATCCATCCCGCATCCATTGTGTCAAACAGCTCACCCTTTGTCCTGGAAGACCAGGCTGGCCAGGAGATCCTGGGGGTCCAGAGGGTCCCATCTCTCCGGGAGGTCCAGACATCCCCATCATGCCTGTGTGACCCTTTCTGCCTGGAACTCCTGGGGTTCCAGGCATTCCTGGCTCTCCCGTGGGGCCTTTGTCACCTTTTATGCCATTGTCACCCTACAGGAGAGAAGAACTTTAGACTGTGGGCTTGATATCTGGCTGGTCAATTTGTCAAATCATTAGTGCCTTCCATTCACTCTTTTATTCCCATATTTGAATGGAATCTGCAGCACACCAGCTTCTCATTAGGAATTATCCATTTTGTAGAAGATGATCTATAGACCAGTGATGAACAACCCCGTTCCTGGAGCTCTACCTTTCTTCAGAGTCCAGCTTCCACCAGTATCCAACAACTAATCCACCCAGTAATAGGCAGGATCCAGTGTGTTAGCAATGGGAAAACAGGCTTTTGAACACCGTGACACAATGAGCATCTTGGACCAAAACATAGTCCCTGGACTCAAAAACGTTTCACATTCAGAAGCTTTGTGTGAATCAAATGGAATAATCTCACATGTTTGCTAACAGGCAAACTGGTCCTCTGCCATATTTTCTGCCTTTTCATTAAAAATAGGCAGTTCTTGGCTGCATTAGTGACAAAATGTACCAGACCTTCTAGCGAAGTGTGAAGGCTGGCTTGCAAGTCTACTGCACTTAACTGTTCCAAACAAAACTCTTTAATAACTTTTAAAGATTTTTTTAAAGTCTAATAACTATATCATGCTTCAAAGGTCACCATATTTTAAATATTTTTTTTCCCCTGGATTGAAACTTCCACAGATGTTTACAAGGACGTGAGATACAGAGAGATAATCAGATCACTGCTTTCTAGATTCTGAAACTTGTTTGCCAGAAAGGTGTACAAAAGATACAAAGGGTATTTTCCAACCACCGAATAGTCAGAATTGCTAATTTTGCTCATAATAACTGAAAGTGAGTAACCATCGTGTGACGTCATGCTATTGGCTGCTAGCTTCTATTTCTTGCTTCATGTAGGCTGTACCTTTAATATTTGAGGTGCACTGTTTAATCATATTTTATCATTACGAATAAATAGTTGAACAAACCTTATAAATTTTAATGAATGGAAGCCAAGAGTTAATTTAATTATAATTTTTTTAAATTAAAGGAAACCAAGAATTAACTCTTTCAGTGTCAGTGGATAGAATCATACTAGCTTAACGTTACATGATAGCTATCACGTCGATAGTTGGGGATAACTAATCCTCAATCATCATTTCTGATAATGTAAAGATAATAAGCAATGTCTTAAACTTTTCCAGAATCATCAGTCAGCATGAAGCAGGTTTACACACTAACGTTTCCTTTTGGAAACATGAACCTGCTTTCTATTCTCACCTTCTCTCCCTTGAAGCCTCTTTCTCCCTGTTTGCCTGGTATGCCCTGAAAAACAGCCACAGTCACAGTCATTCCTCTCAGCTACAACAGCCACCAAAACAACACATGACTGAACCCCTGGGAACGAGGACTTACTTGTTTGCCCTCGGGGCCGATGGGACCAGGTGGACCCTGAACGGAAAGAAAACAGGTTATAGACTTTTCACTTCAGAATAAAAAGAGGAACATCACAATCATTTACTGCAGCATTAAACCTTCTGCGGTATTCTGGACAGAATGAACGAACGAACAAACGAACAAAAGAAAGAAAGAAAGAGAAAGAAAGAAAGATAAAAATAAATAAATAAATAAATAAATGAGTGGTTTGTAGTTTGTAGCACCCAATACTGGAGTGAATTCCCCTTTCTCCCATTTGACCCCTCACCCTTTGTTGAAACTGAAGGTGAAGCTAATTTCAGGGCCAGAAAAAAAAGAAACAGAAATCTGAAATAGAAAAGCTTGCTAAATACAGCGCATGACAGTGTTGCCAATCATAGCTTTTTAAAAATATCTTTAAGATTATATGGTTATTCCAGGTCCAATAATAATAATAATAATAATAATGCACTGCACCTTTAAAATATATACTTAAAGTGAAAATAAATAAATAAATAAATTTCCAAAATAAAATATAAAACCTCAAGTGTTTGGTTCTATTTCTCTAACAAACCTGAAATAGATTTTTAATTATAACCATATTACAGAGATTATGGAAATAGTTTCAGGGTCTTTTTTTTTTTTATATCATGAGAAAATCAAGATGAAAAAAAGGTGATAATTAAAAAAATCTGAACCCAATAAAAGTGATGTTAGTGAGATCCCAGAGAGATTGGGGCTCTGTTTCCATTAACACTATTTATATTCTAATTATCAATAAATAATAAATTGGGGATTGTTGTGTTATATTTTATATCCAGTGTTATAAATAGAGGAGAAGGTTAATGAGAGAATATTTGGCTCAGTGATCAGAACAGGAGCTTTTAAAGGATCATTCCAGTTCTCTTTAACTCCAGCTGTTTGACGGAAGCCTGCACTCACCGACGGTCCTTTTGGACCTGTGAATCCGGGCATTCCTGGGTTTCCCGTCTCCCCCTTCCCTCCTGGAAGACCCTGATTTACACAAAAACACAGAGGATTTATTCCGACATCTGTGTGGTTTTAACATATCCATACAGCACATACGATTAAGAAGGATAGAGAGAGATTAATGCCGAGCTCTGATTATGTTCTACACTGAACACAATCCCACACGGAGCAGACTGAGAGGAAAAGAACAGCAGTGAAAGAGTGTGTGCTGCAGAAGAGCTGCACAATAACGGCGAAAACCGTGAAGGACTGTTTTATAAAACTGAAATCATTAAATTATTTTTATTACAATTACTTAGCCAGTTTAGATACAAAATCTGTTTATTGCATATCTAAAATATTATATAATACATATACATATACATTATACATAAAACAGCAAAATTAAAAATAAATAAAGTACAAAGTAGGATTACTGCACCTTTAATCATTTAAATTTAGAAGAAGAATTTAATTAGCCAATTATCCAACACTAGCTAAAAATACCGATATTACACTTGATTATGTTTAATTAATTGAGAAATCCAAAAATCGTGATGACTAACATCACTAAACAAGATTTAATTCAAGGTGAAAGTTATTTTGTCTGAATCACAGCATGCAGGTCTGTGCATTTGTTTATTTGGCTGTTATTCAAAATGGCCGCCGATGTGATCATGTGGTGTGTATAGACTCACTGGAGTTCCGGATGGTCCTGATTTCCCCGGTGGTCCAGGTTCTCCAGGTTTACCCTAAAAACACGTGCAAAGATGAAGTCGAGCTGTCAATCTGTACCACATGATTGCATTTTATAACTTATTTTACTGAGAAGTGATTTAAAATTCTCACTGGTTGTCCACTTGGTCCTCTGTGACCTTCAGGCCCAGGAGGTCCCATGATGCCCTACATAACACAGAAATGCAAAATAACCACAGTTTACACAGAGGCATTAATATGTTTGGAATTAAACAGTTACTGTTACCACCCTGAAGTTAATTTTGTACTTTTTATCCATTTATAGTTAGATTTAATGTTATGGACCATCGGTGAAACTAGTTCCTGTTCTCACTTACGTTATAGCAGCTATAAACAGTCATTCCCTCACCAGCCTCTTTTTTTCTCTCTCTTGAAGTTAATAAGACAAAAAAACGCAGCTTGTCGTGTTACTGAGAAACAGCAAAAAAGTGTAAACTCCTCTGAAAACTTATTTACAGCTTTACCTCTGACTGTTACAAAGTGCTGACACTGGAGACTCCTTCCATAAATGTTACATAAAGAAAACTTCACCATATCAGTGAATATACACATTTTTAAATCCATTTATGTACAAGTCCTGGTGAATGATCCGTTACTATAGCAACGATAACGTATCAGAACGAGTGCATTAATAGAAACCTGTGATTAGCAGCTGCGCTACTGTCAGAGCTGCTGTTATAGGACCTTATCTGAGAATTCGACATCGCTGCAGGATGAGTGAACTCACGTCTTTTCCAGGTGGACCGTCCCGTCCTGGTGGACCCTGTTTCCCTTCTTCACCCTGAAAGAAACAGAGTTCATTTAGAAATCTAGTGCTGCTGCATCTCTCCGTGTTTTCCCACGATGGAACGCGTTGAACCATGTGCAGTTCAATAAACCACACTTTTCCATTTATTCTTCACTGCACAATGTTCAAAGTACTTTACTAACCTTTGACCCTGGTTCCCCAGGCTCTCCTCTGTGACCTTTAAAACCCTGGATGAAAAGAGAAAGTGTAAAAATAATCCATTTTGAGATCTAATGCACAAACAGTAGGTTGTTTTGCCAATGATGGACAAGCTGCTTACAGGAAGACCTCTGAGTCCATCTCTTCCTGGTGGTCCAGGTTCTCCCTGTTTACCCTGTAGGGCAGATTTAATAGATTCAAATCACTTTTAACCCCCACACTGTGCTGCTTCTGTGCTCTTTATCATCATACAACACTGTAATACTATACACCTATGGTTTTAATCTCACCGGCTCGCCCACTTCTCCTGGTCGTCCATCTTTCCCAGGCTTACCCATGACTCCCTTTGCAAAAAGAAAAAATATTTTAATATGCAAATAAACCTTATTAATCGCTCGATTTCATCCAAATGACACTTGCTCTTTGTAGCTTTACTCGTGTCTGTGTTTGTGTTTCTAGTTGGGTAATAAATAGATGAAAAAGTATATACAGTACAGTACTTTTTTCATATTTGATGTTTACTGTATGTCTCCTGCATTATTTTGCAAAAAAAAAACAAAAAAAAACACACATTTCAGATTTCTGGTTTGGAAAAAAACTAATTTGTCACATATTGTTTTTTCCCCTCTGTCCTGAAGACTATCTTGTGCGAGAAAACCTTTTTTTTTTTTTTTTTTTTCGGCTTTATCTCTGACTGTTACAAAGCACTGACACTGGAGACTCCTTCCATAAATATTACAAAAACATCTCCTGATAGACATGTTTCTATAGAAAGGATAATGTATTAGAACAAGTGCATTAATATTACTGTCAGAGCTGCTGTTATAGAAAATTAATCAACACCTTCTGACCAATCAGAACCCAGAATTCAACAGCACTATGATATAAGAAAAAAATATTAAACAACTCAGCACTAAATCTCTGTATTGAAGCACTATTTTAGGGTTTAAGGCTGCCATCAGATCCTAATGAGCCTCGATACGACCCTCCAAGGGTAAAACATTTAAACCGTTAGATAAAAGACTCAACACACAAGGCATATGATCAGACAGACACATCTGTGGGCTAATCTGAGTTCTAAAGATATCTACCTTTTATTATTAGACTTATATTAAAATTAATATTTAAACAAAATTAAGTCACAAACACGTTTCTATTCACTAAATCACTTTCCATTACAATAATTTAGAGAGTAAAGAGCATTTAAAATGAGGCAATTGGTAAAAAATAGGGAATATAGACTGTTTAAAAGGTTATTAAGAACACTGTTAAAGTGTTAATTCCTCACCATTAAGCCTGGCAGACCTGGAGGACCCTGGATTCCTTTCAATCCCTCTTTACCCTGTTAAACACACACACAAAAACGTAGTCATGAATTATCCACTCTACACAATAACTTTTGTTGTATTAGCTATTGTATAGCAACTAGCTTTATATATATACAGTTCAAAAGAGATATAAAACGTAGTGTCATTATGACACAGTGACAAATCCCTGCTTAAGCTAAACACTTAATACTTAAAATACACAAACTTTTAATGGATTTTACCTTTTCTCCAGGAGGTCCAGGAGGACCAGGGGGTCCCGGGTTGCCATCATTTCCCTGCAAATCCATAAACCAAGGTATGACACACTACAGGGCTCAGTATGAGTATGAGTATATATATGTATATATATATATTACTTATTTACACACTGCATGAAAGAAAATGTACTGTGTAGATATGTATAATAATGTGGGGCCTTTAGAAGCTTTTCTAATTATTGAAGTTTAATGACAGTGCAGTTTCACTTTAAAATAAATCCTCCACACAGCAACACTTTTACAATCAGATCACAGTTCCCACCCCTAATGACACTGTATCCAATCAGATCACAGTTCCCACTCCTAATGACACTGTATCCAATCAGATCACAGTTCCCACTCCTTATGACACTAACCAATCAGATCACAGTTCCCACTCCTTATGACACTGTATCCAATCAGCTCACAGTTCCCACTCCTAATGACTCTGTACAGTCAGAACCAATCAGATCACAGTTCCCACTCCTAATGACACTGTAACCAATCAGATCACAGTTCCCACCCCTAATGACACTGTAACCAATCAGATCACAGTTCCCACTCCTTATGACACTGTAACCAATCAGATCACAGTTCCCACTCCTTATGACACTGTAACCAATCAGATCACAGTTCCCACTCCTAATGACACTAACCAATCAGATCACAGTTCCCACTCCTAATGACACTGTATCCAATCAGATCACAGTTCCCACTCCTAATGACTCTGTACAGTCAGAACCAATCAGATCACAGTTCCCACTCCTAATGACACTGTAACCAATCAGATCACAGTTCCTACTCCTAATGACACTGTATCCAATCAGATCACAGTTCCCACTCCTAATGACTCTGTACAGTCAGAACCAATCAGATCACAGTTCCCACTCCTAATGACACTGTAACCAATCAGATCACAGTTCCCACCCCTAATGACACTGTAACCAATCAGATCACAGTTCTCACTCCTAATGACACTGTAATCAATCAGATCACAGTTCCCACTCCTAATGACTCTGTACAGTCAGAACCAATCAGATCACAGTTCCCACTCCTAATGACACTGTATCCAATCAGATCACAGTTCCCAGCCCTAATGACACTGTATCCAATCAGATCACAGTTCCCACTCCTTATGACACTAACCAATCAGATCACAGTTCCCACCCCTAATGACACTAACCAATCAGATCACAGTTCCCACCCCTAATGACACTAACCAATCAGATCACAGTTCCCACTCCTAATGACACTAACCAATCAGATCACAGTTCCCACCCCTAATGGCACTGTATCCAATCAGATCACAGTTCCCACTCCTTATGACACTGTATCCAATCAGATCACAGTTCCCACTCCTAATGACACTGTATCCAATCAGATCACAGATCCCACCCCTAATGACACTAACCAATCAGATCACAGTTCCCACTCCTAATGACACTAACCAATCAGATCACAGATCCCACCCCTAATGACACTAACCAATCAGATCACAGTTCCCACTCCTAATGACACTGTATCCAATCAGATCACAGTTCCCAGCCCTAATCAGATCACAGTTCCCACCCCTAATGACACTGTATCCAATCAGATCACAGTTAACTCCCAAAATATCACAGTAACCAATAAGATCACAGTTTTTGGACAACATATAAATTAGATTTTGGGGAAACTGCCAGATTAAAAACCAACAAACCAACAAACAAACCTAACAAAACTAATCAATGGCTGTGAAAATCTCTGGACTTTATAAAGAGACTTACAGGTTGACCTATTGTTCCAGCTGCACCTGGATAACCAGGAGGCCCTGGGGGTCCCTACAGAAATGTATAAAAATAAAATTATAAAACAGCACAAGAGTAAGCAGGTCACACACTCACTTTTATGTACGTATAACTGAGGAAAGTACTGGTACCTTTTCACCTTTATCTCCAGCATCTCCTGGGGAGCCTCGGTCACCTTTCACACCCTGAGTTTATAACAGATTTATTACAGGTTATAACATCTGTAAGTCGTTCTCTATATAGTATTATAACTAGGGTTGCTTCATCTCAGGATGTGTGTGAGTGGTTAATATGCAAAAATATGCTTTACCAAAAGCCTCATAAGTTCTAAATCGTTAAAAGTAAAATAATTACATTATAATAATTGCATTAAGTATAAATAATTAATAATTAAAATACTATAATAATTACAATATAGATAACTACACATTGCTGAATAATACAATTTTTCTGTAATTATAATTTGAGTAGATAAGACCAGAAATTAACAAGAAGATATGATCATAATCACTCCAACCTTTACATTATAGGTTCAGGTTATTATTCAGATGAATAGGTTATTTTTATGATGTTATTAGGTTCTATTTTGTGTATTTTGTGTTCTCACCTTGCTTCCCTCAGCTCCAGGTGGTCCTGGGGGTCCGACAGGTCCAGGAGGACCCTGCGAACAACAAACATCATTAATAAAAAAAGTATCCAAATACTTACACACACATTTCCATGTTTGAATACTATAATGTTGTCACTACATTTACATATGCAAAGGCATAAATGTATATTTAAATGTGCTAGATTGAATGTATGAGTTTTCACTTTCACTTGTCCTTTATTTTCCTTTTTTTTTTTACTTAACAAAAAATTAACCCTTTAAAGTCTCAAATTATTATTCATTATTAAAGCATGCAGTTCTGTAACTCCAGTGAAGCTAGCAGGAATGGGATGTAGCAACCTAGTGGACTACAGAAGGTCTACAACACTAACTCTATGTAGTGAGCATACACAGTGAATAAGAATCCATTCGTGATGAAATCTCTCTTAACTAAAGAAAGAACTCCTGTGTGAAGAGGAGTCACACTCATAGCTTTACACTACAGTGATGACATCATGCAGCGTTACCTGATACCCATCCTGTCCGTTTTTCCCTGCCGGTCCAGCAAGGCCTTGTTCTCCTGGAATTCCTGGCATTCCTGGTGGTCCAGCAGGTCCAGGTGGACAGTCAGAACAAACACCCTACAGACCGGGAACACATACTGAGGTTAGTGTAATGAGGTACAGTACACAATACTACAGTAAAATATATACACTGATGGATGGATGGGTGATTTTGCAAGGGCTTGACATAAACATTTGTATACATAAATGAATGGGCAAATGAGTAAATGATTAGATGGATGGATGGATGGATGAATAGAGAATGTGCATGATGAATGACTAGTGAGATTGTAAAATGTACAGATAGATGGGTGGAAAATTGTGTATGATTTTAATAAAAGGATAATTAGGAAGACAGTGGATGGATGGATGGATGGACTGATAGAATGCTAGTTTTAAAGATGAAAGGATGGTTTGTCAGATGGATGGATGAATGGATTACGAATGCACAAGTATGATTTTAATGAATGCATGATGGCCTGATGGATGGCTGGCTGGATGGATGGATGGATGGATGGATGGAGAGATGATAGATGAATGGTTGAATGGATAGAAGGATGAGTGCATAGGAGGCTGGATGGATGGATGGAGGGATAAATGGATGGACAGAGAGACAATAGATGGCTGGTTGAATGGATAGAAGGATGAGTGCATGGATGGATGGATGGACTGATAGAATGCTAGTTGGATTAATAGATGCATATGATTTAAGGATGCAAGGATGGTTTGTTGGATGGATGGATGAATGGATTATGAATGCACAAGTATTATTTTAATGAATGCATGATGGATGGATGGATGGATGGATGAGAGTGTGGCCATTACCTTCAGGTCTAACTCAGACAGGTCTGCAGCTTTACCCTGTCATAAACGTAAGAAACATAAATATGATGCCAATACTCTCAATAACAACACGCACACACACACACACACACACACACACACACAATGAAAACAAGACTTTGTCACTCACCGGTTCTCCCTGAGCTCCTTTCTCTCCAGGTCTTCCTGGTAAACCCTGAGGAGATCACAAATGATTATTTAATGCGCATGGTATGTGTTATGACACTAGTTTGTACTGTGCACAGATTTTAAGACAGTCCTCCCCTGTAGAAAACTCCACACACATATAACACAGCTAAGTGCTTCAGTTGACTTGCTGCTAGCTGCTCTGTGTGCTGTACTGTGTGTGTTTAGTGCTTACGTTGTGTCCAGAAGGTCCTTGAGGTCCCGGTATACCCGGTGCTCCTCTCGGCCCCTACAGCAGCAGGGCAGAGAATGATTAGAGGAGCGATAACACAGACTAAAGAACGAGTGCGAACTGAGATCTGTTTATAATGTTATTAACTCTGTCTTATTAGGATCAGCTGTATATTTCCATTAGTGTACAGATTTACTCTGCATTTTACTGGAATATAACACCTGCACCAAGAGACTCATCTTATACTCCTAGTACAATGGAGAATAGATAGATGTAATCAATGAATGGATAGCTGGATGGATGGATGGATGGATGGATTGATCAATTGATCGATGGATGAATGGATAGATAGATGAATGTGATTACATGGATGGATGGAGCACATTGTTTTACTGGGTGAGTGAACAGGTAGATAATATATTGATGGATGGATGTGATTACATGGATGGATGGATGGATGGCAAGAGCATATTGTTTTACTAGGTTATTGAACAGGTGGATAATATATTGATTGCTGGATTGATAGATGGATGAGATCATTATATTGGAAGAGGGTAAAGGTCGATAACACATGAATGGATGGATGGATGGATGGATGGAGGAATAGATGGAATGGGTAGATGGATGTGATTACATGGATGATGAATAGGTGGATGATGGATGGAGTATATCTTTTTTGGGATATATATATATGGGTGGATGATATTGAAGGATGGATGGATGGATGGTTGTTATCAATTTACTGGATGAGTGTACAGGTGGATAATACCTGGGTGTATGGATGGATGGATGGATGTGATTACATGGATCATTAATAAATGTATTGATGGATTTAAAAGAATAAATGAACGTTTGAATAGTGTTTTATAGACTAATAAGGTAGATGATTGGAAAGTTAGCATGCTGCTTACCACTGCTCCTAATGGTCCAGGGGGGCCTGGTGGTCCCTGTGACACACACACACACACACACACACAGAAAAGGGACAAACTGGATGTGTGTCTTTTCAATTTAAACGAGTTTGCAGGTACAGATGAATGTATGTTTATATGTGCATGTACTATATGTATACGTGTCTCTGTGTGTGTGTGTGTGTGTGTCTGTGTGTGTGTGTGTGCACGTACTGCTGGTCCGGTGGTTCCCTCTCCTGGAGGACCTCTGGCTCCTGGCATCCCCTGCATTCCTGGATTTCCTGGTGGGCCCTAAAGCACACACACACACACACACACACACACAAAAAGTGTCTTTAGATATACTCTGGAAAATATGGTAAATCTGTACATATCACAATGGGATATTATCGACAATTATACTCATTTATACTCATTATATAATAATTATACTAATTATATGTTGAAGAATTTTACAATTTAAAAACAACTCAAAGTAGCGAGAGGGTGGTGAGATCAGAGTCTGAGAACCATCCTAAACGTACCTTCAGTCCTGGAGCTCCAGGCATTCCTGTTGGTCCTGCATCCCCCTGTCATTAAACAGAGCACACACACACACAATTCACTTGTAGCACTTGTAGTGCTGCCATTCTCACACTTTTAGTCAAATTAAACAAATAAAAAAGTGTTCAAATATGTTATACACACTCTGCTGTATGTTCTAGCATTGAATTATCAAATAAAATTCATCTGTAACCTATAAAACTTTAACTCTATTCACTGAAATGTGCATTAATGTTGCATATTAATGCCACACCTTCGCTCCATCTTTGCCTTTCCCTGGTGGTCCTGCTTCACCTCTTAGACCAGGCTCTCCGGGCAGACCAGGGGGGCCTGCATGACCCTCTTTACCAGGGTCTCCCTACAGAGAAAAAAAAATTAATAATGATAATAATAATAATATACTGAAACACACGTTGTATTAATGTCATGTCAATGCCGGATTTGGCATCGAACTCCAGTTCCCAGACTGCTTCACAGCCAACAAACATGGCCGCCTATAACTACAATTCCCAATGCACACACTCACCGTCATGTTCCCATTCACAAGACTACCGATTACACACACCTAAACTCAATCATATGTATATATATGTGTGTGTGTGTGTGTGTGTGTATATATATATGACGTGAAGTATTGCTCAGTGTTGTTTACCACCTGTCGTGTCAAGCCTTGTTCATTGTGTCTGATTACTTGCTTCCTGATCTCGTTTTTTCTCGCATTTTGTTTTCTTATTATTGTATTTTGCCTAGTATTGTCTGTTTGCTGATTTTTTCTCCTGTTTTTGACCTCGACTTTGTCTCATGTTTTAGATTTGTCGGCCGGTTTTTAAAATAAAGCGTTTCACCTGCGACTGCAGACGTCTCTGCTGCCTCACAATTAAGAGTATTAATATTAATGTTATTATAAAAAAAATAAAATAAACAATCAAACAAACAATCAATTAATTAAGTAATTAAAGTGTGCATCCTGCCTTTTCTCCCTTCTGTCCTGCTATCCCCGGTGGTCCGATACTGCCCGGGATTCCCTGAAGGATGAAAGCAAGATGATGATAATGATGATGATGATGACGTCAGGTTATTGATAGGAACACAGACAAATATAAGCTAATCTAATGTATTTATACAAACTACTGTATATAATGAATGGCTATATATATATGGTATGTATATACCCAAACACTAAATCATACACTAAAGCATAAACACTAAACACAATCTCATTCGCATAAATCTGATCATCTGCTTTAACGTACCACGTTGCCGGGTAGTCCTCGTTGCCCCTGAGGGCCGGGCAGCCCGGGAGGACCCTGAGAAGTAAACACCACATCACACAATAGATGAAAGACTCATCTTATTGATATACAGAAGATGAAAGGCTTTTCTTGATGACATCACACAGATTAAAAAAAATCTTTCTGATAATGCGACACGAAAAGGCTCAACTTAATTACACACAACATGACACGGCTCGATGACAATACACTGAAGATGAGCGGCCCTCTTCAAAGATGTACAGAAAATTAATTATATCACATGAAAGTTGTGCGGCGCATTTTGATGACATCACAATTTGGACCAAAGGCAAATCTCTGAGAAGAGCTCATATTTATAATATAAGACAAAGGGCACATTTCAGTGCTATTGTTCAGAAGATACATGGCCCATTTTGATGGCATCTCATGAAAAATGAATGGAACATCTGGATGAAGAACATAAAATGTCCCTCCTTGATGACATCATGCTATTTGAGATAGGGTGCACTACGAAGGGAGTGAAAGACATTTTCAAGCCACATGTAGTGCACTATTTTCAGTATAAGATCTAGGGCACATCTCTAACATCGCACTGAAGATATGGGCACATGGGCACATCCTGATGACATCACACATGAGATTAAGAGCGCATCTCAGGGGAAATACATGAATGAAAAAGGGCACATCTTGATGACATCACACAACATCAAGGGCACATCTTATTGACATCGCAAAGAATATATCATTACACAATATATCAGGAACACGTCTTATTGAATACATATCAAAGAAAAAAGGGCACACTGCGATGACTTCACACACATGATCAAGGGCACATCTTGATGACATCACCTGGATGTTGACAGGCACATCTTGGGTGTGTCTCAATCAGCTCCCTAGCTCCCTAAGTAGTGAATCAGTATATCATGTACATGAGTTTGGGCGGTGGATCCTGGATCCTGGCTCACTGATGTCACTTTGGGACACTGGTGACTCAATATCCAGTGACATGACTGTGTATTCGCATTTTAAAACATCACCACAGGCGTATATCGCCAACAGGCAGGACCAATATTTCTGATATATTATATATTTCTGATATTATATGTCGTATAAATTTGTTAGCGTAATCACATGCGTTTCTGACACGCTGCTAGAATATCATGATGACATCACAAATCAGACCAAAGGCAGATGACAGTGACATCACAAGTAAGATGACGAGCGCATCCTGATGACATCACAAATGACATAAAGAGCATTTCTCAAAGAAAACACATGAATGAAGAAGAGAATATACTGATGACATCACACAGATAAGATAAAGGGCAGACTGCACAGACATCACAATCAAGCTCAAGGGAATATTTCAGTGACATTACATGGAAAATAAATAGGCATTCCTTGATGACATCACACGAGATCAAAAATACATCTCAGTGGCATCATGTGGAAGATGAATAGGCACATCTTGATGACATCACACGTAAGATCAAGGGCACATCTTGATGACAACACGTATGAAAATACCAATATTGCACTCACCCTGAAGCTATCACACAGAAGATCACAGACGGCCACTTTTGATGATGTCACATTTAAGATACAGGACACATTTTGATGACATTATGCAAAAGTAAAGCTATTACTCAAACTCACCGGTTCTCCGTTAGTGCCTGGATCTCCTTTGGACCCAGCGTCTCCTTTAGCTCCCTGTCCAAACAGAAGTGTGAGACATTTTCCAGCAGAGACATTGTGTTCATTGTGACTGAAGGTGTACGTTTAATGCTGTAATTATAATCAGCAGTTACACAAACAGATGCAGCTCTTTGCATACATCAGCACCATAACAGCACAGAAATTAAATCCACTGCCTCATTTACATTTTACACAACATTAGATGCTAATGTAAAACACTGAGGTCCAAAAACATGACAGATTGCAGACGACTGATTTGTCCTTACCGCAGGTCCAGGTTGTCCTCTGAAGCCTTGTTCTCCAGGAAGTCCTCTCGGACCCTGAACAGGTCAGAGGTTAAAGCTGATGTTAGCAAAACTCCAGATACTCTTGAACAGAAAGTTTCTTTAAATCATCGTTCTTATTACTTTATATGATGAGAATTGCTTGAGGTCTTAAAGGAAATGTTCAGCCTCACATAGTATCCCTTTTACCCAAAATATAATCGATCAGCGGAGATGTTAGGTGTGAAATTTTCTTTTTTAGCTTTGCACCGGTGCTCTGATGCTAATGTAGCTAACAACGATGGAGGAATGAAGGCCAACGGCTACCAGTTTAGCATGATGCAGTAAATGTGAATGTGTAAATCAACCCACAGTGACGTCTCCTCTATCTTTGTGGAGTTAAACAGACTGCTGATGTGGTTTCTGATACACTTATCTATGAACAAGGACAAAAGAGCTGTAACTGACAGGAATAGAGGCCACACCTCCTTTAGTGTAACTGACAGGTATAAAGGCCACGCCTCTAACTCTGACAGGTACAGTAAGACTTCATTTGTGTCACGCTATAAATATATATATATATATATATATATATATATATATATATATATATATATATATATATATATATATATATATTCTTTAGATTTTATCATGTTTCTGCTTCCCTCTAGCGGTAAATCAAATTCATTACACATTTTATTTTATTATTTTAAATACATGTAAAAATCCTAGTGTCCACTAACTGTCTAAAACACTGACACAAAAAGCGCAAAGACAAGTAGGAAGTTCCACAATCCAACTCATCTAACTTTCTCATTACCACCGGTTACTCCATGGCTGAACACTGCATGCTAGCAGAGGCAAACGAAGAAAATTCATCAAATCTTCTAACCAATCAGAATCCAGAATCCAGACACTTACCACCTCTCCTTGTTTTCCCTGCTCTCCTTTCTCTCCTTTCTCTCCAGGTTTCCCCTGTAAAAGACATCAAAAGAGTTTAATACATCTGTATACATCTGTATACGACACACAAAGAAATGTTTCATCCAAAACTTGTGTTATAGACCCCATTTTATCTAGATTCAGTAATAAAATGCTAAATGAGGCTCATGCAGAAAAGAAGCTGATTGGACAGAGAAAGACGCTCACAAAGCCAATCAGAGTACAATATGCAAATTAAGAGATTCTTTCCTATTTGCATATTCTTTGCATACTCTCTTAAATATACAGAACACATAACGGTTCTTTGATTATCATTCTAGGAGAACCCTTAAAGTTTCAAAAAAGAACCATACAACCGTAGAACCCTTAAGGGTTCTTGAATTGTCGCTCTGGTGGAAAACGTAAAGGTTTGATGTAGAACCATACAACTGGTACTTCTCTAGCAGAAAGAGTTCCAAATAAAACCCTTTTTTTTGGAAGCTAAGAAAACTGAACTGTCCAATGAAGCCTTAAAGAACCCCTGAAGAACCCTTTTTCATAAAGTGAACCAAGTACCAGCACAGCTAAATGTTAAACATCTAACAAGTTCTAGGTATGAAGAAGAACATAATGAGCAATAATTTGGATTCTGTAGGGAAAAAATGATTCTTTAAGAGTTCTTAGCTTCCAAAATGGTTCTTCTTGGACCCTCTTCTGACAGGGAAACTTTTTTTTTTTTTGCTACATATAACCTTTAAGAGTTCCCTCAGGAGAAAACTCCAGTACCTTCTAACATTTTTAAAGAAAGTACCGAAGCACCTACAGTTTTAGCCTTATTAATAAATCCAGATTCAGATTCTATGAAAATGCAAATTGAAACACTCACTGTATTTGCATATCAGACTGTGATTGGCTCCTATTTTTTATGATGTAATAACACTAAAACCTGTCACATGATCAACAGTAACTTTAGCTTTAGGACTGATGGAAAATGTGAATGAACAGGTTGTGTTTGTGTCTGTCATAAAAAGAGTTAAAACTCCACTGTAACAGCTGGATAACTGAAGCAAATAAAATCAGTGTGTGAGTGATGGGTGTGATGACATACTGGTTCTCCAGGCTCAGGAATCACACTGGCAACCTGCCCACACACACACACACACACACACACACACAGAGACAGAGAGAGAGAGAAAGAGAAACAGAGAGATTGTTATATAACAACAATATAGTGGATCCCAAATATATTCACTGTATTTTTTAAATGAACAAAACAGTTGTATAAGTACATGATGTCTATATAATCAATCTGAGCATCTATTCTATTCTATTCTACTGTGTTTTATTTTATTCCATTACATTTTATTCAATTACATTCCATTATGTATCTTCTCATCCATTCTGTTATCACAGCTATCACAGATATTACAATTATCACAGCTACCCCAGCTATCACAGCTATCACAGATATTACAACTATCACAGATATCACAGCTACCCCAGATATTACAACTATCACAGCTACCCCAGATATTACAACTATCACAGATATTACAATTATCACAGCTACCCCAGCTATCACAGCTATCACAGATATTACAACTATCACAACTATCACAGCTACCCCAGATATTACAACTATCACAGCTACCCCAGATATTACAACTATCACAGATATTACAACTATCACAGCTACCCCAGCTATCACAGCTATCACAGATATTACAACTATCACAGATATTACAACTATCACAGATATCACAGCTACCCCAGATATTACAACTATCACAGCTACCCCAGATATTACAACTACCCCAGATATTACAACTATCACAGCTACCCCAGCTATCACAGCTATCACAGATATTACAACTATCACGGATATTACAACTATCACAGCTACCCCCGATATTACAACTATCACAGCTATCACAGATCTCACAGCTACCCCAGATATTACAACTATCACAGACATTACAGATATCACAGTTATCACAGCTATTACAACTACTGCAGATGTCACAGCTATTTATTTTATTTATTTACAGCTATTTATTTTACTTTTTTATTTGCTTCTACTTCTGAGATATTCTTGGGCTGTGTTGCATGCACAGCATGTTTAAGATCTCTTCACAAATTTTTCAGTGATGTTCAAGTCAGGGGACTGTGAGGGCCATTCCAAAAGCACAAAACCTCAGATTGAACTTCAGCTCAAGTAGTTCACGGTGGATTTCGAGGTATGGAACCTATCTATCTATCTATCTATCTATCTATCTATCTATCTCACTCTCTCTCTACTCACATCTCCTGGGGCTCCTGGAAGTCCTCTGGGTCCAACTTCACCCTGTAAGAAAGAAAGAAATAATCAGTTGTCCCTGTTTTCATGGATTAAACCAAAATTTTACTAAAACAGCAACAACAAGAACAGCGCTAGATTTGACTCTATTCTAAACCTGGCCTGTTTCTAAATGTATTATTAGCAGTGTTGCTAGCAGTAAGATATTTAATCGAGAAACATAATACTGACACAATAGTGCTTGAACTGAGATAAGCGATGAAGTCCAAGTAGCTCATGGCAGT
Organism: Pangasianodon hypophthalmus; assembly: GCF_027358585.1. Classification (NCBI taxonomy): domain Eukaryota; kingdom Metazoa; phylum Chordata; class Actinopteri; order Siluriformes; family Pangasiidae; genus Pangasianodon; species Pangasianodon hypophthalmus. Next base: position 4,764,552 of record NC_069718.1, read on the forward strand.
GGATACACACTTCAGTAAGACTTCCTCATTATATCAGTGATGATGCAGTGATAAACACTAATCCAGCACCTCACCTTGTCTCCTTTCTCTCCTTTTGGGCCGACATCACCGTCTTTTCCTCTTTCACCCTGCAGTGGACACAGAGACAGGAACAAGCATGAAGACTGCAGTCCATCTCAGACGTCCTGTTAGTGATTATCGCATTTACAGCATGTCTTAAATGGACTCTGTGAGGCTTGTGAGGTGTGTTGTGATGGTGGGAACCTACCTGCACTCCTCTTTCTCCTCTCGGTCCCATTACACCAGCTTCACCAAGGAGACCCCTCTCACCCTGACACAGAGCGAGAGAGAAAGAGGTAGACATCTCATCGTCATGGTTCTTAATGTGATGTGTTTAAGATTATTGTAGTTTTCAGTGAGCGCTCACCCTGTCTCCTGGAGGTCCTCTGGGTCCTGGAGATCCTTCATCACCCTGAGTCATAAATCCATATTATCATTAATAATCATTAATAATCATTAACTAATCTGAGACAGACTTTCTACCAATATTATATTTTTAATCTCATGCATGTGAGACAATTTCATGCTTATACAGATGTTCAGACAGGAAGTGGGATCACCTTTGGACCAGGTTTTCCAGGGAAGCCATCCAGCCCCGGTTCACCTCTTGGTCCCTGAAAAAATAATAATATATTAATGCATTAAATGTAATAACTAGGAGTGGAAAATACTCAACTGCATTTCTTTCTCAAGTTACAATAAATATTATGTCGGCGTATTTTCACGTTACTTTTTACTCCTTAGATTTTTATTTTGTCCTTCAAACTACTTGGTACAAAATCTGGAAGAATCATGAATCAATTCATTACCTGTAGTGACCTTCTTATGCTACACAATGTACAGTGGTTAGCGCTATAGCTATCTGTGTGTGTCTGAATATGGATAAGCCCCAGTGCTACCTCACTGAAATGTTTCAAGTAAGCAAAGACTTGTACAAAATGAAGAAAACATGAATTCCATCTGATTTGAAAAGGTTGTGCTTATTTGCTAACATGAACTAGCTATATTTAACTAACTTAGCCTGTTTTCTTTGCTAATGCTAGGTTAGACTAGCATCAATTCCAGTAGCTAACATAACTGACTAGCCAGCAAATCATATTCTACCTAATGCCAAATACTATTTATTTACAGGACATTTTACTTCTGATTAATGAATTAATCAGCAAATGTTTTATAGTTTCTGATAAGTAATAAAGCTAGCTTTCACATTTTCCACGTTTAACTGCGTAAGATCTTGACACATTATCTTTTTTCATTTGTGTATCATTTTCTCAGTGCAGTCTCCCTGTTATTAATATACTCATATTTCATATATACAAAAAACTACATATTATGACACTAAAACTATAAGAACCACTTTTATAATACTGATACAAGGTGAGTGAAAAAGTTTGTACACCCTTACGAAAAAATTAAAAACACAAAGGGAAAAAATGACATTTATAGCAGCAAGATGTGTAGAGTGTTAGGATTTAAAGATGTTCCTTTATTACCGCCAGCAACAAAAATGATCAGAAGTTGCATGTGATATCAGTGCAAAAGTTTGCACACCCTGTTTTGAATGAGATAGATACATTCTCTAATCACATATATGTCTAATTTTTCACTTTATAACCACCTCCAGCTTCTTTCACATCCTCAGAACAGCGTTTTGATCCTCACTTTTGTAATACAGTACTTAACTTATTTAAATTCGTTTTTACCTGTATATTAATTTTTAAAATTGGGGTACATTTCTCTTTTTCTCATTCAGTAACAATCAGGGATACAATCGTTTGCACAATAATAAAACAATTAATAAAATTGCATGACAGAAAATAAAGCAATAATAAATGATGATTGAACTATGATCTGTAAATCATGAAGCTTTTGGAAAATAGCTCAAACTTCATCTATGAGAAGATAAAACAAAATGACGTGACATCATGGGGGGCACTTACTTTCTCTCCGTCATTTCCAGGTTGACCATCGATGCCGTCCTTCCCTGGCAGACCCTTCAAAACACACCAAGATTTAAGCGTTTTTTTGTTTGTTTGTTTGTTTTTGTATTTTTAACGTTCACAGTGACTTAATCCAGTGACTTACAGGTTTCCCAGCCTCTCCGTGTTTTCCAGGGAATCCGATTTCTCCCGGTAATCCCTGTGGAAACGATAAAGGCAGCAAACAAAAGTTAAAGAGGTAATCTGAATTTTATTGCTCTTCGTCATTCACAATGTAGCTTATGTGTGATTTTATTATCTTAATATAAAAGTATAATAATGTGTTATTGCTTAGAGTAAACGTACAGGAAGTCCAGTCTGACCCGGACTCCCAGGAGGTCCAGGGGGGCCTGCAGGACCCTAATCATACACACACACACACACACACACACACACACACACACACATTTCAATTAGAATTTAAACAAATCATTTATAGAATTAATAAGCTCTTAACATCTGGTCATCTGAAAGTTGTTAAACTTTCATCACTAACTAAAAAAATATAAAATATAAATATAAATATAAATATAAATATTGTTCAAACATAATATAAAAATATAGAAATAAAATAAGTAAGGTAAGATAAAAATAATACATAAAAAACTACATATTATAACTTTTAAACTATAAGAACCCATTTTATAATACTTCCGTACAAGGTGAGTGAAAAAGTTTGTACACCTTTACAAAAAAAACAGACATTTATAGCAGCAAGACATGTAGAGTGTTAGGATTTAAAGATGTTCTTTTATTACCACCAGCAATAAAAATGATCACAAATGGCACGTAATGTCAGTGCAGAAGTTTGCACACCCCATTTTGAATGTGATGGATATATTGTCTAATCACTTACATGTCTAACTTTCCTCTTTATAACGATTTATTATGATTGTAACTTTTGTAATACAACTTTAAAGTGTTTAACTTTTAAGAAATATAAAATTAATATTGTTAATATATAATAAAATATATAGAAATAAAATTATTAAGATAAGATAAAAATTTAAAATCTTAATACTGAAACTACAGTATAAAAGCTAAAATGTATTATTTATGCAATGTGAGTGCAGACAGTCCTGTTTTTCATTATAAGACATTTGTTATTAGAAAATAAGCTGATGGAGGATTTAATGGTTCAGCCTGAGGGCTACACACTGACAATATCACAGACCTGCTGTCTTCCACCTGCTGGGGGAAAAGAACAGGGTAAAGCATTCGGCTAATGTTGGTTGGTTGGTTTCATTGGTTGGTTGGTTGGTTGGTTAGTTTGATTGGTTGGTTAGTTTGATTGGTTGGTTGGTTGGGTTTTTTCTATCCTAAGATTTGGCTATGTTTGACTTTCTCACAGTGAGAAGTTATTTGAGAAAGCACTCATGGTGTTTAATATCACTGCTGTTGTTACCGGTGGTCCAGGAAGACCATCAACTCCAGGAAGTCCTCCTTCTCCTTTCTTTCCCTAGACAGAGGAAAAAATACAGACAATTAACAACTACAGACAACAGAGAGAAAGGAAAGGAAAGGAACGGAAAGGAAAGGAAAAAAAGAAAAGCAAAAGAGGAAAGGGAAAAATAAAAATAAATAAACAAATAAATAAAAAAGAAAAGAAAAGGAAAAAAGGCAGAACTTTGACTGTGCTGCTATCTGCTGGACAAATGCAACAATTGCACTTTACTGAGTGATTATCTCAGAGCCAACACACACACACACACACACACACACACACACACAGTTCAGCTGTTTTGTGTAGAACTCCTCACCCTTTGTCCGATTTCTCCCGGGATTCCCGGCTCTCCAGGTGGACCAGGTGGACCCTGATCAACACAATAAGATAACATTTAAACATTGTCCTGTTTTTCTTTTCTTTTTTTTATGTATCTGTTCATTTTGTTTATAAAAGAAAATAATAAATAATTCATTTTAAAAAGTAAAGGTGGATATAGAACAAACAGGGCCTGAATCCACTGCAGTATAGAGATGATATGAGGAGTGTTATATAGTGTGCTTAACCACAGCCTGCTTTTATTTCTTATGTGTGATATTCACAGACACTCCGGCTGTGTTCCAATACTATTTATATCACACACTCCTGCTATAAAAGCTCAACTGAAGCTTATTAGGGGCCCGACTGAAGCTTACTAGGGGCCCGATGCATTGATTCACTAAAACAGCAAAGCACACCTGCAGTGATGCTACGCTTTCCTCTCTTACAAGGCCTGATGGGAAGCCACGCCCACAGCGTTAATCTACATCCTGCTACATGTGAGTGAGTCAGCTATAGGCCACACCCATGAGGTGCATTGCATCTAAAAACACACGAAAGGAGAGAATCTTACAGGAGGTCCAGGAGGTCCGTCTGCTCCAGGAGGCCCGGATGGTCCTGGAAGGCCCTGGAAATAAATACAATTTATTTAAATAAAAAATTTTTAAAAAATCAAATGAGAATTATTTAGCTACATTTCTTGTTTAGTACTCACATTTTCTCCCTTCAGTCCTGCCATTTGCACCTGAAACAACACGGCAGAACAGTATTAGTGATATGAACATTAACTATTATTATTATTTTTTAAAATTCTTATTAATAATAGCTGTTTCTGCAGTAAAGAGAAATCCTGCAGTTCCTACAAAACCATCAGGGCTTTATGAAGCTTCATGGTGATTCACTTCTCTCCATGACACAGTCTTTGATTCAGTGAATCTTTCATTCGAGACTGAGATTCGCTTTTCTCTTGTTCAATGAATCAGTATTTGATTCAGTGAATCATTCATTCATGAGCCAGATTCTCTCTCATTCATCAGGTGAATCTCTGAATCAGTGAATCATTTGGACTTAGATTTATTCCTCTTTCATTCAGTGAATCAATTGATTTTATCAGTCAAATGACTCCTGTTCAAACAGATACGGACCAAACTACAGATTTCCACCATTTCATTTAAACATGGATGTACAAGCATTTTATAAAATAACACAAACTAGCAATGATAATTAGTTATTTTATATGACATAAGCTGTTTATTGCCTGTCTCAGATGACAGCATTAAAGGCTGGGAAAACTGTGCAACTGACCAAACCCCCGAATGAACAAATCATTTAAATCATTTAACTGAACAGACTCATATGACTCCAGAAATGACTCACCACATCTCCAGGTATTCCAGCAGGACCTCTCTCACCCTAACACACCCACACACACACACACACACATTTGCAGGTTTAAGATTTTGCAGTTTAATATAATCTCATCATTGCGCTTAACCTTGCTCTCTCTCCGTACCTTTTCTCCTTTAAACCCGTGTGGTCCAGGTGCACCAATCAGACCCGTCAGACCCTGTTCATTTAAAAAAAAAAAAAAAAAAAAAAAAACATACATTTTTATACACATTTTCCAACACTGTACATTTACAAGTACACGTATAATACGCTCCTACACTTTACTGAACAAGTCTAAATACTCACGTCTTTTCCTGGAGCTCCAGGTTTGCCAGGAAAACCATCTAACCCTGGGAGACCCTGAATCATATCAACAATGATATACTGTACATTAAAAACGCAGCAAAAAGTATTTTATTGTGTTTGCAGAATATAAAACATGAGCAACAAGCAGAAAAACAATGCATCTTACTATAAACAGCTATGACATAAATTAAAAAAAAGTTTTAAATAAAAAAGCAACAATAACATTAATTGTTAAGTATGACAAAAAAATAAATCATAAAAAAGATGAAAAAATAATAAAAACTCAATATTCTTTAAAACTGTGTTGTTGTTGTTAATAATAATAATAATAATAATAATAATAATAATAATAATAATAGCTGAAAGCAGCGATTAAGGGGGCCAAGCACTTTTTGTCACTTGTTCCCAAAACTTGTTCCCAAGGAGATATACTAAATTTGAAAGCGAAACCTCCATCCATTGCCGATATATTGCCTCACTTCTTGTTTTCAGTAGCCCTCCCAAGTTGGAAATAAACTCGAAGCTTGTTTGCTAACATGAATTCATGGTGCTAAATATATGTGACAAGTTTGGTGTCAATATGTAAGGACATTGCTGAAGTATGCCATCACTTCCTGTTTGGCGACTTAGCCGTCAAATTCATTTGCACGTTATGAATGAAGAGATCAAAAATCTGGGAATCTGGTTTTGTTCGAGTTGGTCTCACGATGCGGTCTTCTATATTTCGTGATGACAGAAAATTTGTAGTAGAAGAAGCGATAAAAAATATTTTTGTTCAATTTCAAAATGACCTTGCAGCCACTTCCAGTAGGATCACACGTGAAACAAATACTTAAATAAACAGGAAGTGTGAATGCAGCTTATATTAGTAGTGTAAATATTATTACTGCCTAGTTATGTGCTTGCATTATCTCTTTGTTTTAACTGTAAATTAGATAAATACTTGGAAAAGTATCATGTATGGCAGTTAAGTAAGTCGTCAGTGTATCTAAAACAAACATGTGCTTTTAGTTTACGTCCTATAATCCTAATTTATGGTGATTATTATCAGATTGAGATTGAGATTGGAGCAATGTGGATAATAGAAGGAGGGATTGACAGAATTCTTCACTGGTCCTGACACATTTTTACAGAAAATAATAGACTTCTTTATTTATTGCATTGCAACTGAATAACCAGATACATGCTGCCTTTAAAAAAAATTAAAATCATTTATTCGCTATGTACAAAAACACAAACAAACAAACAATATTTAGTGTTTTAGTTTGAATGAAATAATAATGACGCTAAACAGCGAAACAGGAAACAGTGGGTGACGAGAGGAGCGCAATAAGAGGACAATCGCTGGGGAGGAATAAAAGATGATAGATGATAGAGAGTGGATCTGTAAGCAGTCGAGTGCCCACGTCTCTCTCACAGGACTAAAAGGAAATCTGGAGATTACATCAGTACAGCCATATCTGTTTGAGAGATCAGTGTATACACACAGGAACACACATTTCACACAAATATGCAGTGTTTTGCTTTGAGTTGCACCAGGATTTGACTGAGAATCGGTTCTTACCCTCTCTCCTGCTGTTCCCTTTTCTCCCTTTTTACCTGGATCGCCCTGATCACACAGAGAGAGAGAGAGAGAAAGATAAAGAGAGAGAGATGAAAGGGTTAAATTCTCATAAGAAAAGCATATGTCTTTTTGATTTAAAGCCAAATTCTGTCTTAATAGAAATCCATAGAAAGCTCTCTAATCCAGCTATAATTCCACTTCATACGCACCGGAAATACATCACAGATAAATGTTGTGTAACTGAATCAGCTATGAATGGGTTAAATTCAATACACCAGTGTCATTGAAACTTCATAATTAGTGTTTTATCATCTGAGCACCATCAGAACAGAGAAAGGCGACTCCTGGATTAAAGGTGGAGTCACAGATTAGAGATTTATTACACAGTGTCTACTTACAGAAACACCTTTGGGACCAGGCGCTCCAGAGTGTCCCCTGTCACCTTGGACACCCTAAACGAATAAATAAATAAATAAATAAAAACATGAAAAACGCAATATAGGGTGATCTGTGATTCCTATCCTGCACTGAAATACTGTTTGGTCTCTTTCTTCCAGAGGGTTCTTCACATCCTCAAAACGTTCTACCTGGAAACCTTTTCATAGGAAAACTCTCACAGAACCTTTTTTTTTTAATTTCCTACAACTGCAAGTGACACACTCTGTATTTTTTTTATTTACAGCTTTACATGTGACTGTTACCAAGCGCTGACACTGGAGACTCCTTCCATAAACACCATAAATGTTAAATAAACATCTCCTTACCCTGGAGCAAACTTCACCATATCAATGCATTTTTAAAAGCTGTTTATATGGAGCGTCCATGAGGTGTTACTATAGAAACGGCAGCTTATTAATATAAACCTGGGATTTGCAGCTGCACTACTATCAGAGTTGCTGTTACAGAAAACGAATCAACACTTGACGACCAATCAGAATCCAGAATTCAACATTAATGTCTTATTCAACCTTTAAGATAAAAGGTTTTATTTTTTATTTTTCTAAAAGTCACCTGTGGTCCGAGTGGTCCAGGTAACCCAGGAGCTCCAGCAGATCCCTTCACACCCTGTAACAGACATGAACATGACCTCATGATTAGGGTGAATCATTTCCGCCCCACGTACACACACCCAGAATTCACACACACACACACACACACACAGCGTTTTCCTCACCTGCTCTCCTTTGTCTCCCTGTTTGCCAGCGAGTCCCGGGAGGCCTTCCAATCCCTACAGAGTGTACAGTATTAGCATCACTGAAGGAGCTACGCGACACTCAAATCTATATAAACACTCCGTAATCTTAAAGTTATTGAGCTTGTCGGTGTTTCTTACCCTCTCACCCTTGTCACCTCTGACCCCAGTCTCACCTGGATCTCCGCTGTCTCCCTGTGGACAAAGTGGGAACGTTAACATCAACAACATGCACAACATCAGAGCAGATCTGTGGTTCCTAAAGGCATGTCGGGAAAACGAATAGATGTGTGTTAGGAGTCTCTTAAATGGCGTGCTGACGTGAAGGAATAACACACTCAGTGTGGTGCTGCTACAGGAAAATAATCAACAATGCGACACGGAGCTACCGTTACCACAGTGGAGGTTTTTATTTTCCAGCACATCCTGTAGCTTTTTCTTCCTCTCACATCACAGCAATTTACTAACAATTACAATTTTTATTTATTAAAAAAAACGAAATCGTACTTTTTATCCATTTATAGCTACACTTAATGTTTGCAAAACAAGTTAGCACAAACTCCACTAAAACTTAAAGTTACAGCTTTACCTCTGACTGTTACAAAGCGCTGACACTGGAGACTCCTTCCTTAAATGTTACATAAACATCTCCTTACAGAAAACCTCACCATATCAACGATTATACACGTTTGTTTAATCAGTTTACGTGGAGCGTCTACTGTACACGTCCCTGTGACTGAGCCGTTACTATAGAAACCATAACGTATTCGAGCGTGTGCATCGATATGTCATGCTCTGACCAATCAGAATCCAGAATTGTACAGCGCTGTGGTGTACAAATTGCTGTATGTGTTGATGTTTGCAGTTGAAGGAAAATCTCAACAATCAACGCACAATATATAGCAAATATAACTGAAACATGGTGAGCAGATGCAACTGAGCAGCGTTTTTATGTGCTGAAGAACGCAGGCCTGTAATTAAGGCACACTGACGCAAGTGAGCTCTGTACTACAGCGACATGTGTGTGTGTATGTGTGTGTGTGTGTGTGTGTGTGAGAGAGACAGTGTCTAATTAGCGCTGCTATTTATCCAAGACTTCATTTCTCCACTGATGTGACGTTGTTTTTATCCTTTTTAATGGTAAACTAGAAGATGACCTTCAGATAAACCCCAATAATATCACAAGTAATACGATCTGATATCAGTTCATACACAATTTATACACAATTTATACACAAAAACAAACCTTGTTAGAAGACAACTATGTGGATTAAATGTGGATGAAAACGTTCAAGCAGACAGCGTTAAAGGAACTCTCCACTGTACTAATAATGCGAATGATGGCTGACGGAAATCTCAGGTTCTCTAAAACTAAGCCATGCTAACTGCTGGACACTAGCGTTCCTTCCTCGTTAGCCACATTAGCATTGCTAGGTCAGCGTGTTCCTTTAAAGAACATTTAAAGCACCTCAAACACACATGCGTTTGTGGCTTCATGCAGTTTAACCAGCAAACTCCTCAGAAGAACAACACTCAGCCTCATCGGTTTAGCACACGAGCACAGAGAGCACGCACGACACACACAACACACACAATATGCACAACACACAACACGCACAACACACACAACACACACAACACGCACAACACATAGAATATCAAATAAAATCAGTGTATTTAGAAAGTGGCTGTGTTCCTATGGGCTCTATTTTCTCTCAGTAAGTGATGAAGTTAAACCAGAACATACATACATACATAATCAATCAATAAATAAATAAATATTAAGAAAATACCTCAACATTGTTTCACGCTCACAAATTTGTACATTTATGCCGTGTCGTGATTATATGTAGCAAGTTGTAAACATTAAAGACGAGGGTTAGGGATGAGCTCTGCATTCATAATGCGTAATTATTAATCTAATTTAAATAATATTCACTTATTTAAATTGCATTATAGGAAAAAATACAATTAAATAAAAAATAAAAATAATAGGTAGTGCACTGAGGCTTTGATTTCCTAACCTCCCAAAGTAACAAGTGCTAATGTCTTAAGTTAAAAATAAAAAAATAAATAAATAAATAAATAAACAACATGTATATCAATCAATAATTAGCTCAGAAGAAATCATTACTGTATCTGAAGGCCAACTCTTGAAGTGTGAGATACACGACAACGGGTGCATGAAACTCTTGCCATGAAGAGTAGAGTTTATATCTACTTTATAGTTTATACTTCTCTCTACAATTTCATTATCATAACTAAAACAAAAAAATCCTAATTACAGTTAAAAAAATAGTATTATTAATATAAAGCATATTTTGTAATGTTGTATGAAATTTGATGTTGTGTTAAATGTGGGTTTTTTGAAGGAACAGCAAATCGGTGGGAGGTAAACTAACTAACTAACTAACTAACTAACTAACTAACTATCTAATTAATTCATTCATTAATTTTTGGAGCTAAACTGTATGGTATTTAAAAAATGAAAACAACCAGACTATCACTCACATAATGTGTGTTTTGTTTTTTGTTTTGTTTTGTTTTGCTTTTTGTTTTGTTTTGCATTTTGTTGTGTTTTGTTTTATTGTGTTTTGTTTTGTTTTGTTGTGTTTTGTTGTGTTTTCTTTTGTTTTGTTGTGTTTTGTTGTGTTTTCTTTTGCATTTTGTTTTGCATTTTGTTGTGTTTTGTGGTTTGTTTTGTTTTATTGTGTTTTGTTTTGTTTTGTTGTGTTTTCTTTTGCATTTTGTTTTGCATTTTGTTGTGTTTTGTGGTTTGTTTTGTTTTATTGTGTTTTGTTTTGTTTTGTTTTGTTGTGTTTTCTTTTGCATTTTGTTTTGTTTCGCATTTTGTTGTGTTTTGTGGTTTGTTTTGTTTTGTTGTGTTTTGTTGTGTTTTGTTGTGTTTTGCATTTTGTTTTGTTTTGTTGTGTTTTATTTTGTTGTTTTGTTTGGGGCTCAGTGGAGGACTAACTGATTCATTACTAACATCTTAGCAAGAGAAAGCTCTGGTGCTAATTTCTTTCCTGCACTCAGCTGTTTCTCAGAGAGCTGAAATAGCTCAGGACGGTTCTGGTGTATTTTCAGGACAGACGTTTCTGCTTCCACCCAACTCTCCTCAGCAGTGTGTGTGTGTGTGTGTGTGTGTGTGTGTGTGTGTGCTGAACGCCCTCATGGTCAGCATACCCGTAATTCCGACATCAAAATATGCTGAGTTTTCCATTTCCTCCACCCACACGGTGCAGGAGCTCCAACAACTTCATCCAGCTAGTAAACGTGTGTGTGTGAGCTGCCTGCATGTGAGGGTGTGGATACAGTTCTACAGTATCCACACTCATTTTGCCTGCTGTAACTGTAAGCTGTAACATGCACACACACACACGCACACACACACACACACACACACACACATGGATAAGCACACGGGACATTAGCATGCCATGCCGTGTTTAATCCACACTGAGGAGTTTGTCTGGTAAATCCATGATCTTACCTTCTCGCCTCTATCTCCTTTGATAGAGAGCGCCTTGCCCTGCAAATAATCCATCAACACCGATCGATTATTCTCCAGGCAGAGAGAGAGAGAGAGAGAGAGAGAGAGAGAAGCAGCACAGATGGAAAATAGAAAATACAGCATATTATCTTTGAAATAATCTCTAAAACAGGATGTTTTTAAGCATTAAACGCTTTTAATTCACATGATCTTTAAGGCTGCTTTATACAATACTCTCTTCTTCACATCATTATTATTATTATTATTATTATTATTGTGGTTACTATAACTACCACTACTACTACTAATAATAATTTATAATCACACTTATAAATTACAAATCTATTTATATATGTTATATTATTATTAATTAAAATACAATCAATAATAATTAATAATAATAATAACAATAATAATAATTTAATAAATAATAATTCTTAATTAAAATCCAATTATGATTAATTTGATCAGTTTTCATTTTAATTTCTTTAATTACTGATTTACTGTAACACTTAGAGTAATCCTTAAATGTGCTGAATATACATGTTTATTTGTTTGTTTGTTTACCAAATACTTCATAATATTCAATAACTTATTATCAGAACTAATACATCAGTTCATTTAGCAGTGTATCACTTTCCCATGGTTGAATGACGGTGTGCTTTTCTGTAAATATGAATTAAAATGCAAATGTTTGAGCAGATTGATGCAGATGTACGTGTTAACGCTCAGTCGCTCTGCTATTAAAATACATGTGATAAAAACTAAACTGTGTGAAATGACACTCAATACTGATTAATGACTAATCATCCCTTTTACATATTATTAATGACTGCGGAGTTTAATTTTTAAAAAAAAAGACGTGAATGCATTATGAGCTGCTATGTAACATTTCCTTTGAGTATTACTAACAGGCCTTTTCCACTGACGAGGTGCTGGTGATGGTCACAGAACCGATACCTAATCTACAACCTTTCCTTTTTCACAGCCAGCAGAACTGGACTGCTCTGAGATAAGGCTTGGAGGCAGCATCATTTTGTTACCATGGCAACAATTTGTTTCCGAAGTTTCTTAAGGGTTCTGGGTTGATTAATGGTTAAAAATTCTTAGTTTCCGGTGCTGGTGATGATTCTGATATCTGAGTCGATACATAATCTAGTTCTCCGCTTTTCCTTTTTCTAAAACTGGCTCGATCTAGAACTAAGCTAAGATATGGCATCATTTTGTTACCATGGCAACAACTCAAATAATATTTACAAGACTACTTCTTACAAAAAGAATGGCTTTTTGATGGTTCTTTAACCCTTTCAGGTGCACAATATGATGCACAAATGGATGCAAACCTGTAGCCTCCACAAAACAAGGACTTTAAAAATTCACTTCCTGTATATATTTTTGATTGTATATATTTTGTAGTTAGCCAGCTAGCTAGTTGTGAAGAACCCAAACTTTTGCATACAGCTGTATTGCACACAAGCTAACATCAGCTCGCCTGCATAACACTGCAAACACTTTCTAAAGAGCTTATAACTTAATGACTTTGATAATAACATATAACATCTCTGAGAGATTATGAAGTGTCAGATATAAAGCCTTTAATGTATTTGTTAAATAAATTACTTTAAGTTGTACGGCAGCCTTTTTTTAAAAAAAAAAAAAGGTTCTCTGGCTCTCTGAACAGCACCAGCATCATGTAAGTGAAGAAAGGGATAAAAGTGCGTGTAAAATAAGTTGCTAGTTAATTACGTGAACATGTCTAGCATCAAATAAACCTGGCTGTTAGTGCTAAGGTAACCGAAGTCACATGAATTAGTAAGAAATCACTTTTTCCTACAGGTTCTCCTTTCTGCCCTTTGGGTCCTTGCGGTCCTGCCGTACCCTGAAGGCCCGGATCTCCCTGTGGATGTACAGTTTAGAGGACAGAGTTGAAGAGGAAGTGCCTGCGGGACAGCAAGCAGACGATATAACACACAAACTCCTTTAAAATAACAGCTGAATTAAAGCGACTGCTTTATGACCTTTTCACCCTTAGGGCCTTGAGCACCAGGCAGACCTGTCTCACCCTGTAGATAGTGAGAAAAAGAGAGAGAGAGAGAGAAAGAGAGAGAGACAGCAAGGAGTGATAAAAGAGAGAGAAGCAGATGAGAAATTGCCATCCAACCATACGTTATGTGTGATATTTACATCGTCAGAGTCTGGTGAGTGTAAATATATCACAGCGGTATGCTTGGTTTCATTTTCATCCATTTGTATCCATTTATTCATGATCCAGTTTTCCTAATGCGCTCTTGACCTTTGACCCCTAGGCTTCAGGGTCTTACCCTCTCCCCTGCGGCGCAGGAACAGTTGACGGTGTGTTCTCCACTCTTCTGCTCTCCACTCGTAGGAGTCGGGGTCGGGATTAAAATAGGGGTGGGTTCAGTGACCACCTGCTTATGGCACTGAGAGACACACACACATCATTATTATTATTATTATTATTATTATTATTATTATTATTGGCATTTTATTTTATTTCAGTCATTTTACATGTGATATTACTATGTGATCATGGGAAAAACTTGTGAAAGTGCATTTCAACGTGTTCATACAATGCAGGGGAATTGTGTAAATGACGTGTAAAATTTGCGGTACTTTTCTGTACAGGATCTGCAGAGACGGAGATGGCTGTAATAATTTAAGAAGCAGTTCATTTAAGAAAGTCTTCATTTAAGAAGCTGTTCATTTAGAAGCTAATTGTTTAGAAGCTAAACATTTAGAAGCTAATAGTTTAGAAGCTAATCATTTATGGTGCTGATCCTTTAGAAGCTGATCCTTTAGAAGCTGATCCTTTAGAAGCTAATCGTTTAAGAAGTTAATCATTTAAGAAGCTAATCGTTTAAGAAGCGGATCATTTATGAGCTGATCATTTAGCAAGTTGGTCATTTATGGTGCTGGAGATGGCTGTAATAATTTAAGAATCAGTTCATTTAAGAAAGTCTTCATTTAAGAAGCTGTTCATTTAGAAGCTGATCTTTTAGAAGCTGATCATTTAGAAGCTAATTGTTTAGAAGCTAAACATTTATAAGCTGATCGTTTAGAAGCTAATCGTTTAAGAAGCTAATCATTTATGGTGCTCATCCTTTAGAAGCTGATCCTTTAGAAGCTAATCGTTTAAGACGTTAATCATTTAAGAAGCTAATCGTTTAAGAAGCGGATCATTTATGAGCTGATCATTTAGCAAGTTGGTCATTTATGGTGCTGATCCTTTAGAAGCTGATCCTTTAGAAGCTAATCTTTTAAGAAGTTAATCATTTAAGAAGCTGGTCATTTATGAGCTGATCATTTAGAAGCTAATCATTTCAGAAGCTGATCATTTAGGAGGTGATCGTTTATCATTTAGAAGCTGATCATTTATGATGCAGATCATTTAACAAGTTAATCGTTGATTGAAGCTGATTGTTTAAGAAGCTGATCTTTTAGCAAGCTGATCATTTGTGATGCTGATCATCTAGAAGCTAATTGTTTAGAAGCTGATTATGTAGCAAGCTGATCATGTACGAAACTGATCATTTAAGAAGCTGATCATTTTAATGTCGACGCTTTAGAAGCTGATTGTTTAAGAAGCTGATCATTTTGGAATCAGATCATTGCTGATGGTTGCTTTAAAAGCTGATCTTTTAAAGAACCTGCTGTGTGTGTATGTGTGTGTGTGTGTGTGTGTGTGTGTGTGATACACTCACAGGGCCTCCAGGCAGGTCACAGCACGTCTCCTGCTCTGCCTGCTTGGAGTCGCAGTAGATTACCATCCTCTGAAGGTCGAACTGTGGAGGATGATTTAGGAAATTAATCATGATGCTGATTATTGAAGAAGTGATGATTCAGCTAGTATTTCTCAGTCGATGACTCACGTCGATGGGGACGCTGTCGTAGAGTCTCTTGCCGATGACGGTTTTGCCCTGGATATCGATGTCCTCTCGTTCCTCGATCGGTAGGGTCTGGATGTGTTTGCAGTCCAGATAGAGCGAGACGGATTTGGCGTGGACGCTCAGGCCAATCTTGTGCCAGTTTCTGTCGAACAGGTTTTCCACATCTGGGCTGCGGAACACGGCTCGGACTGCGTCTTTGGTCAGACCCACGGCGTTGTACTCCACTGCTTTATTCTCTCCATCCAGACGGATAGAAACCTGGGAGAGATAAAGACCATAATATCTAGATAAGATCTTTACTACTAAAACATGCATGGGATACAGTGTTTGCAGTAAATTTCACGTCTCAGGTACACACGCTTCTGAAAACACCATGAACTGAGTAATACATGGCCCTGACATAAAGCAGCTGATCATTCGCTGATCGTTTAGGAAGCTGCTTACTTGGAAACCTGATCATTCACAACCTGTTCCTTTAGAAGTCGATGGTGATCATTTAGGAAGCTGATCATTTAGGAAGCTGATAATGTTACAAGCTGTTCATTTAAGAAGCTCTTTAATTAAGAACTGGCTCATCTGAGATGATTATTAAAGGAAGCGATCATTTTAAAGGTGATAATTTAGGAAGCTGATCATTTAGAAACCTGATCATTTAAGAAGCTGATCATTTAGGAAGCTGATTGTTTAGTGAGCTGATCATTTAGAAAGCTGATCATTTATGAAGCTGATAATTTACAAAGCTGATTGTTTAGGAAGCTGATCATTTAGAAAGCTGATCATTTAGGAAGCTGATCATTTAGGAAGCTGATCATTAGGAAGCTGATTGTTCAGTGAGCTGATCATTTAGGAAGCTGATCATTTAGGAAGCTGATAATTTACGAAGCTGATCATTTAGCAAGCTAAATTCTTAAACTATATGTATGTGAATATCTTTCTTGTTCCACAGTGTGCTTTACTGACCTGAGGGATGCCGTACTTGTCATAGACCTGCCACAGGTACCAGTCCTCCCTCCTAGATGTCTTTCTGAATTTGAACGTGGTGACGAAGGCGTATTCATCTGGAAGGCCTTGGGGAAACACGTTTCTGTAACACACCGGAGAAGAAGAGAGGGAGGATTACGAGATAGTAGTCAGCAGCTGATCATTTAAGAAGCTGATCATTTAGAAAGCTGATCATTTAGGATGCTGATCATTTATAAAGATGATCGTTTACAAAGCTGATCATTTATATAAAAAATTATCATTTTAATGCTGGTTGTTTAAAAAGCTGGTCGTTTAAGAAGCAGATGATTTAAGAAGCTTGATCATTAAAGATGATGATGGCTTATAGCGTGCTTATTAAAAAGCTGATCATTTAGGTAGGTACTTAATTTAGGGCTTAAATTTAAGAAGCAGATTTTTTAATTAGCATCATTTTAAAGCTGCTTATATAGAAGCTGATCATTTGGAACCTAATCATTTTAAACCTGGTCATTTGGAAGTTGATCATTAAAGCTGA
This sequence comes from Pangasianodon hypophthalmus, assembly GCF_027358585.1. Classification (NCBI taxonomy): domain Eukaryota; kingdom Metazoa; phylum Chordata; class Actinopteri; order Siluriformes; family Pangasiidae; genus Pangasianodon; species Pangasianodon hypophthalmus. The sequence goes on from NC_069718.1 coordinate 4,781,703, forward strand.
TCAGTTAAGAAGCTGATTGTTTTAGACGTTAATCATGTTTCAAAGCTGATCATTCAAAAGTCGATAACTTATGATTATCATTTAACAATCTGATCATTTAGTGTCTGAAATTTTAGATTTTAGAAAATGAAGATTTAAAAAGCTGATCACTTAGCTGTTCCTTATTTCGCAGCCAAACATTCAGGAATGGACTGACCCTTTAACAGTTAGGCCTGTGTACAAATGCCTAGGAAGCTGTTCTCTCTGAGTATCAGAAAGATGATTTTAAAAAATGTGTTTTAAACTGACATTAAAATGTTCACATTAAATGTACTAATATACAATTGGTGACGATACCTAAAGTCAGATAACTTACTAATTAAACCTCATTTTATTTATATTTATATTAACTTATTTTATTACTCAGTCTATCCCTGCTCTACCATGTCCTGCTTATATACAGATTATTCCTTATTTAATAACTTAAACCTAGAAACAATATATAGAATTAAACTACACAGAATAGAATTAAATGTATTACACATATTGCAATTTTATACCTAAAAGGAAAAATGCAAGCTGACTATCTCGACCTGCTAGTAACAGGTGTGTACCATGTTGTGTGTTTGGGTCATTATTGGGGTGGTACTCACTCAGTCTGCTGCACGATAGGCATAGTCCCCAGTCTCACATAGGAGCTCTGTCCAGGTTCAGACTTCTCTCCCAGAACATCTCTCACATTAAAGTACTCCATCAGGTCGAAGCCTGGATTCAACAGGAGACCATCATTATCACATCGCATTAATATTGTTTCGTATTTTTTTTAATCTGTTAGTTGTTTCAGTGATTGGCCACTAGAGGGTGAACCTGAGTCAAAATATACCGAAGGCGTAATAGAAAAATAAATCTAATTAATAGAAAAGTGGGTTGACTTGCAACATTTTAAGACCAGGCCTTATTATGGTCTTCAGGGTGAGGAATAATGATTATTAATATTAAATGAAAGCTTTAAGCACTCGGCCTGTTAATATGCTTTTTTATGCATTAAGTATTTATATTCCATGTGCATTCTATATATTTCCATATTAACACAATTAAGATTTCATTAAATAAATAATCTAATTTTAAGTTTGGACTCCAAATGATAAAAGTAACAATAAATAACAGGTGAAAACAACAACTGTGTCTTTCATGATCCTTTAAAAAGTCACCAGTCAATTCAATTTTATTTGATTTATTATATTTGTATAGTGCTTTTAACAATGAGCCAATGTCACATGACTTGTGCAGAATGATGTCGCAGTAATGTCGCATGCAGCTTGTTTGCTACAATGAATGTTGCTTTGGATCACTGTTAATGTGCATTTGAATAGTTTGAATATTTATTAAGTTGCTGATTAGTCACTTGTGGTTTTGGTCTGAAAAAAACTGACAGCATGAGAAAACATCTTTCGTTTTTTGTATCAGCGACGACAAGAATTTTATTTTCTACATGCAGAATTACCGGTTCAATCGTACCGCATGTTGTAGGCGTCACATTCGTATTGGCGGGTGCCAAGACTTTTGTTACTGACACACCCCTAACTCGAGTTCCCAGGTTGTAATTATGACACTGTGATGACGTTTGAGAACGTTTGAGACTTGAAGGCATGAGTTAAGGCTGAGTCTCGGCTCGGCTAGTTAGTTAGCGATGGTGGTGTTAGCATGAACACTGATCTGTTTGACCCTTAATAACTGAACTGTCGCTGTCTCGCATCCATCCACAGTCAGTGTTCTAGATATCAGTCTCACCGAGTACACGAGTGTGTTTACGTTCTCCGGTTCTAGATCTCAGAGACATTAATTAACCCTGTGTTCACTTAGTGCGTCACACCTGCAGCCAGTAAACATTAAAGTGCACTCGCTGGGCCAGATGTCATGTCAAGTGTGTCACTGGTGTTCCAGTAGAAAACTGTGTGTGTGTGTGTGTGTGTGTGTGTGTGTGTGTGGAGTGTGATTGTGTGTGAGAGAGAGAGTTTAATGCTGTGGTTTGTCTCGGCCAACCACCATTTAACAGTGGCAGAAGGACAACACTCCTGTACACAACACACTCATTTCCATGGCAACAGGGCGTTTACCCAGCCGAGTGTGTGATCCGGCAGGATGTTAATGTTCCTCATCGAGGAAACACACAAACCTCTGAAGACTGTAGTATTTCCACTTTGTCCTGCTCTGCCCCCCAGTGCACCGGTTCTCCCTTCAGTTAAAGTGCGTGACCTCATGAGTGTGTGTGTGTGTGTGTGTGTGTGTGTTCAAAAAGGTTATTGTTCTCAACCCATCAGTCTCACAAGCATCTATTTCTATACACTAAGAGTGTAACACTATCTGTACCTGAACCCAAAGTGGGCGTGGCCCAAACGAGACCCTTCGAAACCCTTCTACACAACACTTTTTTCTCAACAACTTCAAGAAAAATTAAACGAGAGGCTGGTGAGGGAACAACTGTTTATAGCTGCTATAACATAAGTGAGAACATGAACTAACTCACAACATTCTTTAATAAATTAAAAACTGTAGTATTGTTAAGCTGCTGTGGTATAAAGGATTTAAAACACTCCGTGATGTGCTTTTATTGGAAAATAATCAACAACGTGGTGCTGTGATGAAGAGGAGTTACTACTACCCCTCTGAAGTTGATGATTTTCCTACAATAGCACAACAGGGAGTGTTTTATTCCTTACATAAACCAAAGATTAAGTTTAGGAACGATTCAATAGAAATGATTTAAATGTGAAAGTGCAAATGATCCAGACTAAAAATGATTCACTGTAAATGATTCACACATAAAAAATGATTCAGTGCTAATTATTCAAGCTGAGAATGATTCCTGTAAATGATTCACGTATGAAAATGATTCACTCCAAATGAAATGATTCCTGTAAATGATTCACGTATGAAAATGATTCACTCCAAATGAAATGATTCCTGTAAATGGTTCACACATGAAAACGATTCACTGCTAATTATTTAAACATGCAAATGATTCACTGCAAATGAAATGATTCAGTGCACATGACTTAAACTGAAAATGATTCACTGCTCATTTTATAAACGTGAAAATGATTCACTGCAAATAATTCAAACTAAAAATGATTGATAGATTTCTATGAAACTGCTGTGTGACAATATTCTTTGCTATAGCGCTATATAAATAACATTTAATTGAACAAAATTCACTGCAAATGATTTAAACATGAAAATGATTCACTTCAAATGATTCAAATGTGGACATGATTCATTGCAAATGATTCAGACATGAAAATGATTTCATGTGACTATTGCTGGCTCTGTGTGTGTGTATGTGTGTGTGTGTGTGTGTGTGTCTATAGAAAAAGCTCAGGAACAGGTGGCCACACACTCCAGCACGGATCCTGTTCTCCATCAGTGACAAACTCTAAAATATCCTAAAACCCGGCAGCAGCGTGTCTCAGTGCCTCCACTCCCACACTGACATTCCTTTAGACAGAAATGTCTCCTGCCCTCGTCTGCTTTTCTACACCAGTGAAAGTCCCGCAGTCACACAAAAATTCAACAAATACAACACAAATCTACAACGCAAATCTACAGCGACGTCTTTTCTGCCTGCTGTCTCTGGAGCTTGCAGGCTAATGTAGCTAATCAGTAATGGAGGTCTATCTCATTTAACATCCTTTCTGTAAATATCTCATATCTAATCAAACAGCTTTTTATTTATAGTAAGAGCTGGCAAAAAATATCAGCATGATGCACAGTATGTGTGACAGTTCACTCACAAAATAATCCCAGCTAAATATTTGTTAAAAACACAATAGAATTTCAGTTGCACAGTATTTTAAATTATTATTATTTAAATTTTTGAAATTTTTTGAAATTTTTTATTTAATTTTTTTTAATTAACAGAGAGGATTTTTAACTGAGAGTAAAGATGAATAAAAACAACCCTTCATTTATTCTCAGAAAATTGTATTGCAATTAATTTTATCTTAATATCGCTATGACATCATCAATTTCTGCATCACTTGACACCTTCAAATGTTGGGGGCGGGGCTTATAGGTTAAAGGCGGGGCCTATGATACCAAATTGAGTATAAGGTAAAACTGTGATTAATTTCTAGATACTTTCTAGATTTGTTCGTTTTTTCCCTGCAGGAATAATAATAATAATAATAATAATAATAATAATAATAATAATAATAAATTCTACATTAAATCTTTTTAGCTCTACATTAAGACATAAATATTTAACAGAAAACAGACTAGTTCTTACAGCTTTCTTTTCTCTCTACTTTAATGCTGTGATTCTCATGTCGTGTGTGTGTATGTGTGTGTGTGTGTGTGTGTGTGTGTGTGTCAGTTTTCCCCCTGTAGCTTCACCACGAGCCTGTAATTAGAAAGGCAAAGCCGAGTGTATAATCATTCCTCTAGCAGAGAGCTATTTTGGACTTTGTGTGTGTGTGTGTGTGTGTGTGTGTGTATGTGTGTGTGTGAAAAACGGAGAGCAGAGCGCAGCTGTTTGAGAAATGAAGCGAGGACTTTAATGACACGCTCCTCTGATCCACATCTGTTCATATCAGACCACATGGTCACATCTGCATGCATACGGCTTCACACACACACACACACACACACACACACACATGCACACATGCAGAGAGAGACAATAACTGTAGGTTCGGAGAACGTTTTCAGTCTGTCAGGTTTTCTGGATGTTCTGCAACACTTGGGTGCACTTACTTATGCACTATATTATATTATATTATATTATATTATATTATATTATATTATATTATATTATATAAGGAATAAAACACTGTGTGTGGTGCTGTTTTAGGAAACTAATCAACAATGTGAATCAGAGTTACTATTCCACCATGAGGTTAATTAGTTTCCTATAACAGCATGTGCTGAAGTGTTTTATTCCTCTGATACCACAGCAACTCACCAACTATTACACTTTTTATTTATTAATACTTACAGTTTTAAATCCATAAATACTCGCTCTTGTACTTACACGAGCCCAAACTGAAGGTGATAAACCTGCAGCAGGACACTGTTCATCTTCACACCTAATTTGGATTTTTAATTTAAACTTTTATTCTAATCAAAACTTCTTTCCTGCCATTTCTGTACATTCGCTTCCTCTTGCTTACTGCTCAGTTCCGACAGTTTCGTGTTTTCTCCTGGGCTTTGCTGGAAAAACACTACATTTTGTAAACATTTGTTGTCTGACATGATGGTGTGTGAGTTCCTGCTTGATGCTTTAGCTGCACTTGTGTGTTTTGCGAATGTGTTCAGTGCAGTTTACTGTAACAGCATGACCACGTAATTGGCATCTCAGATCATCTGAACCTCAGACGCAGTTTTCTCCTCGGCTGCTGTTTGTTTGTTTGTTCGTATGGTTTTGTCTGGGAGCCGCACAGATTAAAATCACTAACTCATTCGGGACTTTGTAACTTCTCCTACACCGTGATCTACATGTTATCTAGAGAAAAGGAAAGTTGTGGATTTTTAGAGGAAAAAATAAAATAGTTCTGCCATTTTTCTAGAATTTTGCTGAATGTAATTCAAATTACTTAGATTACTATAACTGCTTATACCACAGAGCGCTCGGTCTAACACGGTCTCGTTTCTATAGTAACAGCAAAAAAACAAATTGAAAAACGTGTAATCGTTGTTACAGTAACGTTTTCTTAAAGTAAGGAGATGTTTATTTAACATTTATGGAAGGAGTCTCCAGTGTCAGCACTTTGTAACAGTCAGAGGTAAACCTTCATAACTGCACATACAACCTTCATAACTGCACATACAGCCTTCATAACTGCACATACAACCTTCATAACTGCACATACAACCTTCATAACTGCACATACAGCCTTCATAACTGCACATACAGCCTTCATAACTGCACATACAACCTTCATAACTGCACATACAACCTTCATAACTGCACATACAGCTTTCATAACTTTTTATACAACCTTAACTGTGCATACAACCTTCATAACTGCACATACAACCTTCATAACTGCACATACAGCCTTCATAATTTGTAATACAACCTTCATAACTTTTTATACAACCTTAACTGTGCATACAACCTTCATAACTTGTAATACAACCTTCATAACTTTTTATACAACCTTAACTGTGCATACAACCTTCATAACTGCACATACAGCCTTCATAATTTGTAATACAGCCCTTCATAACTTTTTATACAACCTTCATAACTTTGCATACAACCTTCATAACCTTTTTTGCAACCTTCATAACTTTGTGTACAACTGTCATAACTTTTTATATAACCTTCATAACTTTGCACAAAATCTTCATAACTGTACATACAACCTACATAACTTTTTTGCAACCTTCGTAACTTTTTTGCAACCTTCATAACTGTGCATACAACCTACATAACTTTTTTGCAACCTTCATAACTGTGCATACAACCTACATAACTTTTTTGCAACCTTCATAACTTTTTTGCAGCCTTCAAATTGTTACAGAGATCAAGTGGAAAGTTAAAATCATTTACTTTTAATTACTTGAGTGCATTTAAGTGTGTAAACTTTGAATATTTTTGACTTTCACTTTTAACCTGATTACAGTCCTGTCTTTTCACTTAAGTTTTTTTAACCCCTATAAAGCTACTTTGTTCTCCACACAGAGCTCAGAGCCTCATGTCCGTGTCCTCTCATTTCTCTCCGTCTCTTTCTCAGCAGGTCTGCTTTTTAGCTCAGCTCTTGTGAAGGTGAGTGGGAGGCTCACACAGGAACTCTGCTTCCCCGAAAGACTCAGAGCAAACATCCTGGCATGAGCACTGTGGCATGCGGAGCTTAAAAACATGGAGTCGTTTTTCAGATATAATATCTTCAAGATGAAAGTGGAAAATTCTCAACTGCTGCATTCTTTTCTAGATGAACTATTTGAACACAAAGCAACAGAATAACACTAAAACAAAAAAGCGAAGTAAAGTGAAGGATGTAGTTTGAACGAGTGTGCACTGAGGGACGTCTGATATTTCCATTAAAGCTATTCTTTAGCAGAGGATGTGCTTAAAGTGAGCGTGAAGCGAGTCACCTGGAACTTCCTGTAGTCCGGCGCTCGTGCTGTTGGGCTTGAAGCGTTCCCCTTGTACCTTCATGTTTGGGCACAGCACATCTGTACGGGGAAGAGACATAAACTGTTAGGACATGGTGATAAATATGTTCAGGATGTTTCTCGACAATGCTTATTGCTTTTATTAAATGAACCTGAGAGCAGAGTTTACATTAAAGAGGACGATCCTGTAGAGCCAAGTTCTAGCTTAACCATTAAATAAATATGTTTTATAACCATTTTATACCACAGCAGCTCTGACATTAGTGCAGCTGCAAATCACAGGTTTATATTAATATTTTAATACGTTGTAGTTTCTATAGCAACGGCTCCTTCACTGCAACCTGTACAGCGAGCGCTCCACATAAACGGATTAAACACCATGTGTAATCACTGATATGGTGAAGATTACTGTAAGGAGATGTTTATTTAACATTGAAGGAGTCTCCAGTGTCAGTGCTTTGTAACAGTCAGAGGTAACGTTACGTTTTCAGACATCTTCAGGACAGAGGAGTTTACGCTTCTTTGCGGTTTCGCAGTAACGTGACAAGCTGCGTTTTTTGTTTTTTGTCTTATTAACTTCAAGAGAGAGAGAAAAAAAAGAGAAAGTGACAGAACGACTGTTTATAGCTGCTTTAACGTAAGTGACAACAGGAACTAACTTGTTTCACGGACGTTCTACAAAATTAAATGTAAATAAATGGATTAAAAAAAAGTATGACATCATTCACATTGTCAAATTACCTCCAGTGTGCTGTAAGAGGAATAAAACACTTGAGGATGTGCTTTTACAGGGAAATAATCAACTTCACGGTGCTAACAGTTACTGCGCTTCACTTCAGGCTGCGTCACACTAACAAACAGATCATTAGAACCTGCGAAGAACCTTTTCTTTTTTCCTAGAAGTTTACCAAGTAGCAAAACAGTTCAGCATCTATGGTTCAAGTTCTCTGAAGCATATATCCTTTTACCATTACAGCTCTGCGTATAATTCTTCATCAGTTGATTCCCTGTAAGCTTTTGCTATAAATAATTTCAGCAGTTTTACAGTTTTAACCATAAAAACAAATCCTTCCTGCATTGTTGTAAATGAAAGGAGGATAATGTAGGAGGGAAAAAATGAGCTAATTGACTAACATTATACCAGATTCAGTCACAAGGTACTCTGCTGTTTTTTATTTGTCTTGTTGTTTTCTTTATCTTTCCATTTTTTGGGGTCAGTGGAGAAAAAAAAAACAGGGAAGCTAAATGCTAACAGTTAGCATGTAATACCAGTTTTGACCACAAAGAGCACAGTTGACTGTGGAGAGAGATTAGCTAAAGCCTAAAAGAGTAAAATTGTTGCTGATTTTTTTTAAGATTTGATTTTTGTTACACAAAGAAAATAAATACACAAAAAATACACACTTTCATGCTCTTGTGAAACGGTGACCGTAAAAAGGAGATGCAGAGTCTGAATGTAACATGTTTAAACTTTGTGAGACTGAATATGATTTCATTCGTCCCGTCATCACAGGGTGAGAATAGATTTGATCTGTGATATGATCTGTGATGTGATCTGTGATGTGATCTGTGATGTGATCTGTGATCTGATCTGTGATCATCTCAGGGTGAGAGTAGATCTGATCTGTGATCTGATCTGTGATCATCTCAGAGCGAGAGTAGATCTGATCTGTGATGTGATCTGTGATGTGATCTGTGATCATCTCAGGGTGAGAGTAGATCTGATCTGTGATGTGATCTGTGATCATCTCAGAGCGAGAGTAGATCTGATCTGTGATCTGATCTGTGATCATCTCAGGGTGAGAGTAGATCTGACCTGTGATCTGATCTGTGATCATCTCAGAGCGAGAGTAGTTCTGATCTGTGATGTGATCTGTGATGTGATCTGTGATCATCTCAGGGTGAGAGTAGATCTGATCTGTGATCTGATCTGTGATCAGGTCCATGATCCTTTACTTTGACTAGAACAGAGTGGTATTTTCAGACACTGTTAGTTATTTAAGCTTTAAAAAAAACTAAACCCCTCCACATCTTACAGACTTCCTCCACGCAGTGGAAAACTCCCCGAGCTGAAGGAATGATGAGCTCCGTCCTGTGCGTGAGGGAAGGGTGCTGTAATTTATGATTGCAGGTTACAGCAGTGTTTTCCAGCTCAGACCTCACGCTAACGCCCGAGCGGTGACAGTCCTGCACGTCCACAGAGCCAGATTTCAAATGCATAAAGATGCTAAATGATAGCTGTGCTGACAGGACGGGGAGGCGACACCGGCACACTCGGCTTGCTTTGGCACACACAGTGAGAATCTGCTATTTCTGGAGGAAAACCTGGCTCTAATGCTAAGGAAGGATGCTAATAACGGGACGCTATGTGTGCAAGTGTGACAGCTTCGCCTGTCCAGGGCTCTGGAGTGGCCGAGTTTCAAGTGAACTGACCTTTCATCCATTTTCACTTTATCTGACATGTTAGCAAGTTAATGATAATAAAACTAGACAACTAGCATTGTGGCTCGGGTATAAAAACACTGCTACACGCTAAGAGCAAACAGAAAACCTCTATTAAAATGATTGAAATTACTGAAAATGCTAATGCTGATGGCTAGAGGAAGAGGGCTAAGATGCTAAGATGCTAGTGCATTTCTTTGCTAGTCAACATGCTAGACAAAACATATCTGGCACTATCTCAAACATAATCCAAATGTAGTTGGTCATCCATTTCAAGACATTTCATTTCAAGACACTTTCAGTAACAATATTTGTACATAAAGAGTAAAAAAAATCTAAAGAAGCAAAATGTAGAACTGAACACGGCTCCGCTGATCAATTTCATTCGTAGTCCCTTATTTAAAAATCACATACGTTTCACGTGATTATGTGAGTAATATGTGATCATGAGAAAGTGCATTTCACCGTGTGATATCCCAAATAAACTACACTCATGTAAACACGTCATGTGAATAATATTTCATAAACAAAACCACATGACATGCATGTAAAAAACTGTGTGAAAATAAATCAAACATAAAAAAGATGACATAAAAAAAGGGTGAAAATAATCATGTGTAAAATCTGGGGGAAAAAATCCAGTGGAAAAAAAATCATGTGAATAAATATGGGGAAAAAACATAAATCACTTAATAAAAAAAATTAAATTGTGTAAAAAAAATATCCTATTTGAAGAAAAATCCAAACGTATAAATATGACGTGTAAATTTCACGTGAGGTTGATGTGAGTTTTCTGTAAGAGGTTAGAGACAATCCTGTGTACATTTCACTTTTTTACTTTAAAGGAAGTGAAGGTTGTTTAGAGCTCATCAACTTTTAAACATATAATTATATTCAAGATTTCCAGAGAAAAAAAAAATAGAAAATAAATTCAGGAAATTGAGACGGCTAAAGTCACTGAAGTCAATGCGAATGTGTCACATGATCAGTGTGTAGCTGACAGGAAGGCGGGAATAAAGCAGATCAGGAAGAGATTCAGGGAGTTGTGTAGGAAAATCTAGAGACGTTCAGGTGTTGAAGTAAAGGAGGCTAATTTTGGTTGACGTATTTATAGTCAATCTAATCTCTCTAATAGCAGGTCAGTGATGTGATGAAAGCCAGTGGTGGAGGAATGTTGTGTGTTTTTGGTTAAGGTGAGGTTGTGTGTTCTCCCAAGTCACGCTTGAGTGTGTGCTTCAAAATTAACAAGAAGAAAAAAATGATATCTCGTCTGCATTTTCATACACGTTTTCCTGAATTTTTTTCTCTAATTTCTGGTCCTTCTATCCCACACACACACACACACACACACACACACACACACACTGCTGGCACGAACCACGCAGACGCCCAAAGCACCGCGCCCGATCGAGTGCCTGACAATCACGTACAATCAGACCCTGTAATTTTCTTTAATCGCGCCTATAAAAAGCGTTTTGTCGACTTTAAGAGGCTTTAACTCGGCAATGAATTCCCTCCTTTCACAGACGCTCATTCACTTGTGAAGGCTGGGGAACTCCGGATAACCCTTCAGTGCCCTGTTCCTTAATATAACTACCCTTAATAAATGATTATAGACTGCGTTCTGCTGTGTGTGTTCATGTTTCAGTACGTGAATGCTATTTTCCCAATTTCTCCTTCACTTTCTCTTTTCTTAAAAAAAAAACAGCTGCGTTGAAACAGAACGGGATTTGATTTAAGCTATTTGGGATGAAGAAAGCTCCTTTGGCTACTGAACGACTGTAAACAGAGCCATTATTGAGCCTTAAAGCCGGTTTCACCTTAACACTTTTTTAACAACAAAAAAAAATATCACATATCGTAAAAGAATTCACTGGTCGTGAGTTGAGATCAGCGATCCTGGAATGCATGTGATGCTGATTTAGCATCATGTGACTCTGATTTAGCGTCACGGTGACCAAAGATGGCTGACAAAGATGTGTCAGTGTGAGACATTTCTAATCTCAGAGTAAGCACTACTACGATGCTAGTCTAAAATCCACCAATAGGAGGACAGCGTACTCACGGGACAGCTACACAGACACTAGCGGCGACAACGAAGCGTAAACTGAACATGCTAACGGAGAGAAAAATTCAAGATCTGCACAAGCCTGTTATCTACACGAGCTGATTTCCGGATCACGCTGATTGATCACGTAACCAGAACGTAGTGATTTCTTGAAGGTCTATCGTTAGAGGATCTCTATCATATAAAGTAAGCCGGAGAACAGACGTTATCACACAGTCTGGTATAAATTTCCTACGAAGTTTTATCAGGATCTCGTACAGTGTGATCAGTCATAATCCTTAAAGACCACTGAAATCACTGTAAGGTTAAGAGAACGTTAAATTTGCTGTTGATGGTGAGTATAATTACGCTTTAATCTTTCTGAGGAAAATGCTGATATTCCTGATGTCGACGTCCATGCTAAAGATTTAGCGAACTCGATTGTTATATTTTGCACTTCTCACGTTATTCTCAGGACATTAAACTTTAATAACATAAAAATAAACCTTTTTTTAAATAATTATGTCTACATATGTATATCTGTTTATGATGATCTGATTATATAATAATATCATCTTTAAACAATTTTAAATCTTATCTCATTTACGTTCTGGAAACAAATTTATTCGTAAATCATTTGCAAGAATTTTGCACAAGAAATTGATCAAAATTCAGTTAATTGGTAAGTGCCAAGTTTTGCTCCTGGGGTTGTGTAAATTTCAGTATAAGGAGACTCACTGATATGAACCTTCAACTGCGTCCCTGCAATTTTAATTACAGATTTAAATAACTTAATTATTTCAGTTACACACAAATATTTAATGAAACTCAGTCGTGTCATATTAATGACTTGATAAAAGAATGCAATCCAAAACAAACCCATGAGTTAACACAAATAAAATTACACTTTCAATGAAAGCATAATGGCATCCTATAAAAGGAGGAAGAGTTAGAGTGAGTCTATGGTAGACGACACGCTGCAGTGGCTGAGCTGCATTACTGGAAGATTTAGCACATGCCATGCTTCGGAGGTGCTCTTTCACCATAGTGTCACTAGTTGATTGTTTTCAGCTCTCTGTGAGCTTTTGCTTTTATGGAGTTTTGTAGGCCTCATTAAATAAATCAACTGTTCCGTGAACTCACTTGGTAATTTATGCATCATTGCCATTTATCGACATATGGATGTAAGTATGAAGAAAATTACCAAAACTTTTGTAAACCTGGTGGGAATTTTTACTTCAGCTTGGCCAAAAACATTTCCATAAGTTATATGTTAACTAAATAAGTTCCAACTGACTACAGCATATTATCACTCTATATATTAACAACAAAAATGGTGAATCTACACCATATGGGCAAAAGTTTGTGCACACCTGACCATCACACCCATATGTACTTATTGATATCTATTGAACATCCCATTCCAGATTTATTTCCCTGTTGCTGTTATAATAAGCTCCACTCTTCTGGGAAGCTTTCCACTAGATGTTGGAGTGTGGCTGTGGGGATTTGTGTTCATTCAGCTACAAGAGCATTAGTGAGGTCAGGCGCTGATGTTGGTGAGGAGGTCTGGGGTTCAGTCGGTGTTCCAGTTCATCCCAAAGGTGTTCAGTGGGGTTGAGGTCAGGGCTCTGTGCAGGACACTCGAGTTCTTCCACTCCAACCTTCACACACCATGTCTGCATGGAGCTCACTTTGTGCACAGGGGCATTGTCATGCTGGAACAGGTTTGAGCCTCTTAGTTCCAGTGAAGGGAAACTGTAATGCTACAGCATACAGAGACATTCTATACAATTGTGTGCTTCTGACTTTGTGGTAACAGTTTGGAGAAGAACCACATATGGGTGTCCTGGTCAGGGTGCACATACTTTTGGCCATATAGGGTATTTTGATAAACTGAGTGTTGCTCGTTAGCCCTAATTGTCTCTAATTTCACTTCAAATGATTATATAACTGAGAAGCAGCTCTGAAATCATTATTTAATTTTGTGTTCTTGTGCAAATTTTTGGTATAGAATCAAAGTATGGACTTTGCTGGAGGTCCTTGAGGACTGTATGCTCTGGCCTAACCATTGAATCTTCCCCGAAGGGGTACGAGGTAAACCATCCCATAATACTAAACCACGGCAGCTCTTTAAATGGCTGGTTATGTCATTCTGTGGTAACTTTCGTATCCATGCAATAAGCCAAATGATAAAGCAGTGAAAAGCCTGAAAGCTATCTAACCGAGCTACTTCCTGTGTCTGTGGTCTGCTCACTGTAATTTAATGTAAAGGTTTCTCTCAAAATGGCTAGGCGTGACGCTGTACAGGGCGGAACTGTACATACAGGCCATGGATAGTTTAGCGTAAGGGCTAGTTTTTCATTCATCAGCGATTACAAACGGAGCTGGAAAAGAGAGAACTGTGCTGTGCAGTGATAATGAAACATCGTCAGAGATTTCTCAGTGAAATCTACATTTTAATCAGTTCTTTGCTGAGTCAATACACTAAGCCAAAATTATTTACGCCACACTGTTGAAGTCTAGATTCTGGTCAGAAGGTGTTGATTAATTCTCTAGAACAGCAGCTCTGACAGTAGTGCAGCTGCAAATCACAGGTTTATATTAATGCACTCGTTCTGATACGTTATCATTTCTATAGCAACAGCTCATTCACAGGGACATAAATGAATTAAAAACGTGTAATCATTGTTATGGTGAAATTTTCAGTAAGGAGATGTTTATTTAACAGTTATGGAAGGAGTCTCCAGTGTCAGTGCTTTGTAACAGTCAGAGGTAAAGCTGTAACTGTAATTTTGTCCGACATCTTCTCAGGAACATGACAAGATGCACTTCGTTTTTTTTTTTTTGTCTTATTAACGTCAAGATACAAAAAAGAGAAATAGTGACAGAAGACTGTTTATAGCTGCTATGACATAAGTAAGAAGAGGAACTATCTTGTTTCTGCAACATTAAATGCAACTATAAATGGATAAAAAGTATGACGTGTTTGTTAATAAATCTAAAAATAAAACCATGGCAAATTGTTATATACGAGAAATATTGCAGTTATAGGAAAGTGATTTATTTTTGAATGATAACAGTAATTCTGTCGTTGATTATTTTCCTGTATCAGCATGACGCGGAGTGTTTAATTCCTTACACTTTGACTATCTATTATAATAAAGGTGATATACTATATTTGTAAAAATGTTCATTGATTACTATCACACAGGATGGGCTTTATACAAGCAAAATATCATCCTTAATTGTTTTTAATTCATTTTGTCATTGTATATTTGTTTGTTTACAGGTTAAGCACAAAAGTTCATTTCCAGTGGACCATAGAGAGTAAAATACCTTAAAAAAAAAATCTCCCACTATAACATTCATTAGGTTTATGTGTGTGTGTGATATGAGTGTGATATGAAGCACAGATTCTCTCAGGAGTGTGTGTGTGTGTGTGTGTGTGTGTGTGTGTCACAACAGGACAGAAGTGAGGAAGTTCACAGAGGAGAGGTCTAATCTAAACTTTCCCCTGGTGCTTGTCGGACTAACAGCTGGCTAATTAAAAGCAGATTTGGGATGCCCAAAACCTCTCACAGCTTGTTGCTGTTGGATTTAGCAGCATATTGGATGTGATTAGAGACTAGCTGCTTTGTGGCTAAGGGTGGACCACCGTTCACAATCAAAGCTTAGCAGGAACGCGTGATAAAACTCTTCTGTTTGAGGGAAAAGATGAAAGCACAGGCACTGAAAGCTTGATACGCCTTAAACACTTTATGCAGCTTTTTGCATTTTCTTTTTAAATATTTTGTGTAATCTGTTTAATCGTTGTTATACACTGATATTTAATTATGCAAATGAATGCAACAGGACAGCTACCAGCTAAAAGGAAACACGGATAACATCTGTTATTAGTTCTGATTGGTCAATCCAGTCATTTGGTGACGTTTTATTTATTTATGAATAACAGTTTGCTGAATCTGTATAAAATCTGATATCACTCAACCATCAGTCCGGGATGTTAAATCAAAATTCAACCTGTCTCACGCTACAGTAAACAAATGATCAGTTTAATTTTATAACAAACTAATAACGTCTGTTGTTACGTGTTACTAGCTAACATGTTGTTCCGTGACACTAATCATGCTGCGCTGTAGCATCCAGAGGACTAGTTTTCTTACAGGAAGCTGGAAAACTTTAATAAAATCATTTCTAATCAATATTTCATCAAATGAGTTTTTTAAAAGATAACTGTTCCCACCACGAAGTGTGTTATTTTCCTATAACAGTACAACCCAAAGTGTTACAACGCAGTGATTTGCCAACAACTGACAACTTTACAAGTTACACAAGTTACAGCTTTACCTCTCAGTTACAAAGCACTGACACTGGAGACTCCTTCCATAAATGATAAATAAATATCTGCTTGCAGAAAAATTCACCATATCATTGATTACACACTTAATAATTTAATATGTGAAGTGTCTCCCATACGCATCCCTGTGAATGAGCTGTTGCTATAGAAATGATAATGTATTAGAACAAGCACATATAAATATAGCATTAATCAACAGCTTGTGACCAATCAGAATCCAGAATTCAACAGCGCTGTGTGTAAATACGTGATCATGAGCAGCTGGCTGTAGAGATTGGAAACTAATTTTAATTCAGTAATGTTTATTCATTAAGCAGTAACATAGGAGGAAAACACTTCCATGGTGATAAAGTGTTTCGCTGTCCTAGCTAGCTAGCTTAATAAACATTGCTGTCCTAGCTAGCTAGCTTTTATAGCTACTCATTTAGCTTTTTTAGTCTTCAGAAAACAGCTTTAAATCGGAGTAATATAGATGATGGTTAAGTTTAGGATCTTATTCTTCTGAGGTGGACGTGTTTTTGGGTGGAACCTCCTATACATTAGCTCCAATGACAGTATGTATACATTAAAGTCTAACTAATTACACAGTGGGACTCATGACTCGTAGGTTATGAAAGTAAAAGCTGCAGATTAAAAGGTGCAAACACGCCACAGTGAAGCCCAGTTCCACTGGGAACATTAGAACTGTAATTTCCAGAGCAAAAAATAGCTCGGGCCATGAGCGTGCCATGCTTTCTCTCCACAGGTATTCTTAGATGTAAATGCACAGTGGCTAGAGAAACTGGTTATCTTCGAGCTGGACAGCATGCATAATTGGAGGCATTGAGGGACAATGCTAAATTCCCAAATTGATAGTGGTGTTTCTGAGTCTGAGATATACTCAGCACTGTGACTCATGTTTGGCGAGAGGCTTTTAAATGTAGGCGAGTCAGGAACTCAGTGTGAGAGCTTTAAATATACCTGAAACGGTTTGTCTCTTGTCTGTCTCTTTTTATTTTCTTTCTATTCTCAATTGTCTCTTTTGATTGTCTGAATTCAATAAGGCATCGCAAATTGTTTACTAAAATGTGGAAATGGAAAATTGGGTTATTTTGGTCTAAACAGTATGATAGGTTTTGTTTTAAATTGTTTGGTTTCGTTTTTTTTGAGAAAGCGATCAGTTTAAACCTGGCCGGTTTAAGCCGGTTTAAGGCAGTTTAAGTCAGTGTTACAAAATTAACACATTCTCATGAATCAGCTCAGAAAATGAACAGGAAGAAACCCTGGGTGTAATATCAGCATATGTTATGCCTAGAGAAAACCCATTTTAACATGAGAAGAGGATTTAGAGTTTGGAGCTGTTTATGATTGGGTAAAAGAGGACAATGTGGAATTCCCGTTCTTCAAAGTGAGCTTGAGATCATAAAGATATTTTGTTCTATCCATTAGCATTAGCATGCATGATATGAAAGCATCGGCTTTTCCCATGGAATCCTAATTTAGCCTAATTTACATCTAATTTTTATTTATTGAGATTTGTATTTTTGAGCTTTCTCTAATAGAGATCTGAATTTTTTAGATTAAAATGTTTGAAATTTGGTATACATTTTTTATTTGCATTTTTGAAATTTGATTTATTTATTTATTTTTTTGTATTTTTGAGATTATAAATTTTGAAGTTAGATTTTTTTATTTGCATTTTTGAGATTATAATTTTTTAACTCAGATTTGTATGTTTGAGATTAGAATTTTCTAGATTTGTGTTTTTTTTTAGATTAAAATGTTTGAAATTTATTTTTGAGATTTGTATTTTTAAGATTATAATTTTTGAAGTTAGATTTTTTTCAATTTGTCTTTTGCAGATAAGAATTTTCTAGATTTGTATTTTTGGGATTAAAATGTTTGAAATTTATTTTTTAAATTTGAATTTTTGAGATTTGAATTTTTTTTAAGTAGATTTTTTTTTTTTTTGAGAATTGTATTTTTGAGGTTTAAATTTTTGGGATTTTTATTTAGTGTTTTATAAACTGTAATTTCAAATTCTATCTATTTAACTTCAACTCTTACAACTAATTTCAAAACAAAGGGAAAAAAAACATTAGGGAAATGTAAATGTATTAAATACACTTCAGCAAAAAATATTAATGTGACATATATAATTCATATTCAAAATAGTTTTGACAGCTTAGAGTGGTAGCTTTGCAGCTCACTGTAGAAGGGCCCAGGCATGTAGACTAGTAACATTATTATTAATTAATGTGAACATTGTATAATAATTAATTACACATTTACATTTAGCAGTTGCCATTACTGTATTTAGAGCTGTGTAACTCTGAGATTTTGTGAAAAACCAAAAATTCTTACGCTGCCAGAACTTTCTTGTGGGCTTTCTTTGGTTGCAATGCCACTACATCGTCTGCTGGTGAAGACGTCACATTCAAACATTCAGAAATGAAGATGTTCAAAAATTGCAAAAAAAAAAATCTCAACTCACAACCAAATAAAGCTACTAATGAATCTGTAGGAATGTAATCATCACAAAAATTACACAAACACCCAAAACACACACGAATCTCCATTTGCACTGAAATAGCCATCTCCGGTTCCATGCCACATGCTTCATTGCTCTGAGAAGTACATGTTTTAAACTTTATATTCATGGAATTTAGCACAAGCCCCAGCTTGTTGGTTGTAATGGCTATCTAAGTTGATTCCACATATCATTTAAAGTGTATATTTACACATGGAGAAGAAACGATCTGTGACAGCTGAGGTCCCAGTTTTGCTCTCGACACCAGGGTCACAAACCACAAAAATGTCTTCGTCAAAAAAGGCTCCGGTTACATGCCAAACAACGCTGGACAAACAACGTTCTCATGTGGAGCAGCGCTGAGATACACAGGAATGTGAATATGCATTGGCATAACATTTCAGATCGTATGTTGGTGAGAAATTATAGATATACTCATTCAGATTAAAGTAGAACAGTAGATTTTATGCTTCAGATGGTGCTGTAGTATTAAGTCATTTGAGCTATTAAGAGAGTTCCTTCTTCAAAATCTCTAATCTATGACACATTTGAAACTCGAAGGAACATTTGATTACTTACTCTCACAGAGTCTCCTCCTCAGCCTGCCTCGGATTCTGTCAATGGCATCGAAATCTGTCACGTGGAAGACGTGAGCGTTTTTTGGCTCGGCCGCAATCTCCTCCAACTCCTCTTTCAGCGCCTCGCCAATCCCCACAGCAAACATCCTGATCCCAGCCCTGGCCGCTGCAGTGGACGGCTCCAGAACGTAATCCTGACTCCGACCGTCTGTTAGTAAAATGGCCACTTTCTGGATGCCCCTGGCAGCGGGTCTGGCTCCTGCCTGGATGTTGAAGATGTTGGTGGTGGTGTAGCTGATAGCGTCTCCAGTTTTGGTGTTGCCACCCAGGTAGCGGATGTTCCTGGCTGCCCTTTTGACCTCGTCGAGGGTTTTGTACCGGCCCAAGTTGAACTCGGTGGTGGGACGGTCACTGTATCGCACCACTGCCACACGAGTCTTATCCTCACCAATGTCAAACGACTCCACCAGGTTGGCAACCCACTGTCGGATCTTCTCAAAGTTGTCCTTTCCAACACTGGACGAGGTGTCGAGGATGAACACCAGGTCATAGTGGACATTCTTACAACCTGTCAAGGAAGGATGTGGTTAAAGGTTAAATACAGTAAAACCTAACCCTGTTTCTTATGTGTGTTGAGAACCTAAAAAGTATTTCTGAGGAATTTGTCATTAAACTCATTTTGGATGTCTAGAAGTAAGAATTCAAGGAGACTGGCCTTCTGGTAACCCAAGTTCCTTGGCCTATTACTAGACAAACCCACACTGTGGTTACTGGCCGAGTGTAGAAGCTTTGTTCAGAAGCTAAATCCATCCGTTCAAGCAGACCAGCATAGAAGGCAACATTCTGTTCTCTCAGAGTAATTCAGATGGAAATAACATACATTTTTCTCAGATATTTATAAGTATCTGGCTCATATTCTATTACCTTCAGACTCTTATCTTTACTTGAAGTCAGCAAAAGAACTTACCAGCCCTCTGACCCTTGACCCCTTCACTGTACAAGGTCAAGGCCAGAATGGTCAGGATCAGTGAGATCCTGCACCAAAATCGTGCCTTCATGTCTACCTCAGCTCTAATCGCCTTTACTACACGTTAGGCTGCGATGATCATCAAAATTCCCCGCCTGTGAACAGAGCACATGAAGAAGATTAGTCATGACTTATCCTGAGAGCTCGCTGAGAAGAATGAATTACTCTTGAGGTAAACAAATAAATCTTGAATAAAACAGATGTTATTTGTCTTGGCTTTCATTGGGAAATGTCTGGTTAATGCTCCTGAACAAGACTTTTCAACAAGATGTTGAAATGCTAATAACCACAAATGGTGCCAGGGCTTGCATAAGTATTCACCCCCTTGATCTTCTCCACATTTTGTTGTGTTACAACCAGGAACTGAAACAGACTCGCAGTTGTGCCATATTCTTTCTATTCTTTAATAATGGATTTAATGTTTTTTTTTTACAACCAAACTGATATTTTTCCAGAACTTTGTTACAGGCTTGTTTGATACCTTTTTGATCTTCACAATGCTGTTTGTCTAACATGCGTTAGAGCTAGGCAAGATGCAAGTGTGTAAACTTCGCATTGTATTTACTGTGTAGTATTTATTTATTAAAATAAACAAGTAGAGGTCAAAACCAGGAAGCACATGGAACTAAGAAAACGGAAACAAAGGCTTGGACTTAGTTAAACAAAGCACAATAAGACTTTGACAGACACAATGGTATAGCTGGGCAAACTAATAACTAACCAATAATTAAGAACCAATACAAAGCAACTGCACATAATCGCAAAAATAATTTTGCTAACTATTTTCATTTTAGCCCCCCACGTCAATATTATGGCAGATTTTAATTTCAAATTAAATCCATTTCTTTTTCAGTTTGTCACATGACAAAAGTTCAAAGGGGGTGAATACTTATGAAAGACACTGTACCTTTTTTCAGAATCTGTTAGAAATTGGATGCAGGGAGCTTCCAGGGGATTTAGTATGTGGCCATAGAGCAATTATTTCAGTTAGTCTTTGTCAGACTCTCACGCTTTGATACAGAATGTAAGATGGTGCTAATAGCTTTTGACTATTGACTGTAATTTTATATGAAAAGTGGAGAAAGTGGTGGCAAACCAAAGATTTAGACTTTTCTCTGCTGACCGAGCCTGACACAAACACACTGCTAACTCATTTTTCTGTGAGAGGAAACGATGTTACTGGCAGGTGTTGATTTAGAGGAAGCATGGAAGCCTCAGGAGGATCATATCATTGGAAAGATCTTCAGGAGGCACTGACAGGAAACTCAGAATTATGCAGCACAGGGTTTTGATAAAGGAGCAACCACTTCATGTCCTTTTGCAATCAGTGCCTGTCAAGCTAGTTAGCCTAGCAGTGATGGGTGGTCATA
Source organism: Pangasianodon hypophthalmus (assembly GCF_027358585.1). Lineage (NCBI taxonomy): Eukaryota > Metazoa > Chordata > Actinopteri > Siluriformes > Pangasiidae > Pangasianodon > Pangasianodon hypophthalmus. The sequence continues at coordinate 4,803,134 of NC_069718.1, forward strand.
GATATATATTTGTGAAAGCAGTTAATGATCAAAAAGTGAAGCAGTTATGCACACTATAAAATCAGCAATGCTAATGATACGTTCATGACAAAGTGGAAACTGGTCAGTTTCCAACCTCAGAGTAGGAAAAAGTCATTAAAATGGTCCTCCTACTTGCAATTCCCATCTGAAAGTCCGACTTCATCGACATTTTACATTTAGAGCATTTGGCAGACGCCCTTAGTGACTTACAGAAGTGCTTTGTACTCACCAACAAAAACATCTCCTCATGTTAGCAAAAATAGATCAGGGTCTAAAGATACTATCAAATTAAAACTCTGTTAGACAGGATAGAGGAATTCTCTGAGTCGGAGTTTTGAGACGTCATTATGAAATAATTGCTCCCACAGTTCAGTTTAAATACAAAAATAGCAGTGTGTTTTAAGTACTTCGAGTGCAGTTTTTTTTTTAATATGCTTTAAGACCAATAATTACAGGCCAATATTTGGAAAGTTAAAAGTTTACTTTGTTTTGTTCATAATTTTTTTTTATTCAAACTGCTATTCACTTTTAAAATAAATTAAACATTACCCAAACAACTCTTCTTGGGCATTTTTAAAAGATATATTCGAGATCTTTTTAGATCCACACAGAACCTGAGCAAGTGTGAAATTACTGTGAGCATCCAATCTTTTACAACTTTAGGCAGTTGAGGTGGGAATTCAGACATGCCATGCAGGCAAATACCAAATTCCCAGTTGTCATGAATGCAACACAAAATACAGTCCCATTCTACAGAATATGTGTTTTGCTAATTTAGCAATTCTCAACATTTATTCTTTTGAAAGTTACTTTATTTTCCTAAAGCTAGACTATTATCCAGGCTAACTCTTTGAAAGTCCTGGGATTGAAACTCACAACCATGCAGTCTTTACAACTGAACAGCTCCAATAGTTAGCCAGTGAACTCCCACGGACCTTTTTCTACGACTCCTGACCTTCAGAACTGACCTAAAGCCTGGTTAACCTCTGAAATGACTGTCTGACAAATCTAATCCATCATATACACTGTACCATTACATAACGGTTCTTGTTGCTTTTCTTAGTGATCACAGTAATACTCTGGATCAACTCCGACTGCCAGCTGCAGAGAAGCTTAAGGTTTTACAAGCAGTAAAAAAAAAGTTTATAAGATGTTTCTGGGTCAGGGAAACCGAACACCAAATGGCTTCTAATCATTTATAATGAATAGGATAAACACTGCATGGTTTGCTTTTACATTTACTTATTTAACAGGTTTATTTTTTTTTATCCCAAGCGCTTTTCAGCTGAGGCAGCGTTCAGTCTGAACACAGAGCGGAGCAGTCGAGGATTAAAGAACAGTGGTGCAGTTCAGATTTGAACCCATAATGTTCCGGTCACTTCCACAGGACGTTAAACACAGAATTCCCCCTTTAGCTTTGCTGATTTGCTTTAATAATAGCGCACACTGATCATGAACATGGGCATGAATTATTCATCTTTGGTGCTACAGCATTCTCAGTTTCGCAAGAATTAAACATTTTGCAGCACGTTTTTATAGGAAAATAAACAGCGACAAAGTGGCTTGGTACAAAGTGCAGTTACTTTTACTGTTACTTCCTGAAGTGTTTTATTCCTCTTATACCACAGTGATTTGTTTACTTTGGTAAACAATGACACATCACATATTTTTTATCCATTTATAGTTACATTTAATGTGCTGGAACTTCCATAAATCAAGTAATGCTGCATTTGAATAAAGGTTGTGACTCGTAAAGGAAAAGGAAAAAACAAAGAAATTCCTACTTGGGACCTTGGGACGGTCCTCTCAACCCTGAGCTCAGCAAGTGACATCAAGTCAACATGGCTGCTAAGTTCAAAGGGGGTGAATACTTATGAAAGACACTGTACCTTTTTTCAGAATCTGTTAGAAATTGGATACAGGGAGCTTCCAGGGGATTTAGTATGTGGCCATAGAGCAATTATTTCAGTTAGTCTTTGTCAGACTCTCACGCTTTGATATTGAATGTAAGATGGGGCTAATAGCTTTTGACTATTGACTGTAATTTCATATGAAAAGTGGAGAAAGTGGTGACAAACCAAAGATTTAGACTTTTCTCTGCTGACCGAGCCTGACACAAACACACTGCTAACTCATTTTTCTGTGAGAGGAAACGATGTTACTGGCAGGTGTTGATTTAGAGGAAGCATGGAAGCCTCAGGAGGATCATATCATTGGAAAGATCTTCAGGAGGCACTGACAGGAAACTCAGAATTATGCAGCACAGGGTTTTGATAAAGGAGCAACCACTTCATGTCCTTTTGCAATCAGTGCCTGTCAAGCTAGTTAGCCTAGCAGTGATGGGTGGTCATAGATATATATTTGTGAAAGCAGTTAATGATCAAAAAGTGAAGCAGTTATGCACACTATAAAATCAGCAATGCTAATGATACGTTCATGATAAAGTGGAAGCTGGTCAGTTTCCAACCTCAGAGTAGGAAAAAGTCATTAAAATGGTCCTCCTACTTGCAATTCCCATCTGAAAGTCCGACTTTATCGACATTTTACATTTAGAGCATTTGGCAGACGCCCTTAGTGACTTACAGAAGTGCTTTGTACTCACCAACAAAAAAAGCTCACCTGAACTCTACCTCACCTGAACTCTAACTCCTATGAGCTCCACCTCAAACTCTCCTGAGCTCAAACTAACCCGAACTCAATCTCACCTGAGCTCTAACTAAACCGAACTCAAACTCTCCGGAGCTCAAACTAACCTGAACTCAAACTCTCCTGAGCTCAAACTCTCCTGAGCTCAAACTTTCCTGAGCTCAAACTAACCCGAACTCAAACTCGCCTGAGCTCAAACTCTCCTGAGCTCTAACTAAACCGAACTCAATCTCTCCTGAGCTCAAACTAACCCGAACTCAAACTCTCCTGAGCTCAAACTCTCCTGAGCTCTAACTAAACCGAACTCAAACTCTCCTGAGCTCAAACTAACCTGAACTCTAACTCTCCTGAGCTCAAACTAACCTGAACTCAAACTCTCCTGAGCTCAAACTAACCTGAACTCAAACTCTCCTGAGCTCAAATTCCCCTGAACTCTAACTCACTTGAACACTAACTCACTTGAACTCTAACCCTCCTGAGCTTTAACTCACTTGAACTCTAACTCTCCTGAGCTCTAACTCACGTGAACTCTAACTCCCCTGTTTCTCATTTCCTGTTATTCAGTCACTCTATTTAAGCCTCACACTTTCACACAGTTATGAGTGAGTTTTTGTCATTTGATTTCGATTTACAATTCTGAGCGGTTTTCTCCATGTCTTCCTGGTTTTGACATTTTTGCTTCCTTCATTTTTTGGTCCAGGTTTCCCAGGTTACTCTGTTCTCTCAATCATTTCACCTTTTGCTTGTTTTTTGACTACACTTCTGTCTGCTGATTTGGACCGATATTAAAGATTTGACTTGCAAATACATCCATCCATGACAACTAGAGAAACGATAACGTAATAAAATGAGTGATTTGCAGCTACTGTCAGAGGAAATTAATCAACACCTTCTGACCAATCAGAATCCAGAACTCAACAGCTCTCATAATCTCCACTGACACTTCGTGTTCGCTCAGTGAGGAGCAAAACAAAAATGTCTTTTTGTTTGCCACAAACGATCCAGCGTGAGAGTAAATCTGTAGGCTGTAATTAGCTCCTTTCCAATCCTCACTGTAATAATTCTCACTAATGAGTGCTGTGTTTTTACTGTGAGTCTAAATTGCGCATGTCTTTATTTTTTTTTGCCGTTATAATTGATAGCTGTTTAAATGATCACCGACACTGATCTATAATTAGGAAAGGAAAACCAAAGGGGGAAAACAAATCCTTTCTATGTTCAGTTGAATAAACAGCAGTGGATGTTTTGGTAAGTCAACACCCAGTCCTGATTTGGTCTGGGTCCACTGCTCCGAAACAGCGGCAGCTCAGTGGAAATACATAAGTGCTATGAACATCGACTCCATCCTCAGAACTGAGTTATTTACTCGACACTGGTTTTAGCTGCGAATACGACTTTTACTACTTGACGATTTCTAGACTCTAACAGACCTAAGAGACATTGATGAAGGATGACAGCTAGAAATAACTCCAGCCCGAGTGAAGCTGGAACCATTTTCACTGAGCTACGGTTCAGTTCATGGCTGAACACACACTCTTTAAGGTTTCAGTCCCAGGAGTAACAGCAGGCAGGAGCTTATAGTTCTAGCCAAGAAAGCACCATTGTGTCCTTGAAGAGCACGCTTGACCTCTCACACACAGCACATTACACATGTGATTATGTGAGTACTATGTGATCACATGTGAAAGTGCATTTCAACACGTTATGCCCTGTAACTGGACGTGTGACCGATATGGCATGATCATGTAAACAATAAGCGATAAATAATACTTACAGGTGGAAAATTAACATCTAGAACTAAATGGATCATGTGAAAATAATGACAGGGAAGAAAGGAATCATGGAAAAAAAAACATGACAATAAATGAATTTTTTTGTATAAATCAAGTGAAAATAATGATGTGAGGAAAAAATAATTGTGTAAAAAAAACATATGCATTGTGTGTAAAAACTCACGTAAAAAATGAATTTTGTAATAAATCATATTTGAAAAATAAATGAATCATTTGAAAAAAATCACATGTGAAAATAAATGAATCATTTGTAAAATAATAACAATAATAATAATAATAATAATAATAATAATGAAAAGGTGAAAATAATGAATCATTTGTAAAAAAAAAAAAAAAAAGAAAGAAAGAAAAAACAAAAGAAAAAAACATGAAAATAAATGAATCATTTGTAAAAAAATTAAAATGAAATAAAAAAAATCACATGTGAAAAATGCATCATTTGTATAAATCACATGTGATGTGGGAAAAATGTGTAAAAAAAACATGAAGATAAATACATTGTGTGTAAAAAAATAATAATGTAATAAACATACGTGAAAAATAAATTGTGTGTAAAAAACGAATAAAAAAAAATCAGTTATGGAAATAAATTATTATTAATAATAATAATAATAATAATAATAATAATAATAATAAATGAATCATAAACACATGAACTGTGATAAATGTGTGAAACGTAACATGTGAAGGGAAATTAGATTCAGGTGGTTTTTACACTACAGTGTACAGTATGTTATATTTACAGTACATGATTAAATGGATAAAGAACCGTTCTCTATGCTAGGTGTTTCTGCACCGGATCATTCTGCTAACACACTGGAGACTCAGTCAGGGGCCAAAAACAAAAAAAATCCCTGGAAATGATATTCCTGGGAGCAAAGTGCAGATGAACAAACCAGACGTTCCACTCCTGAGCACTTCCTGAGATGTACAAAACAGCCTCCGCTCTCCAGAAATGTGCCCAACGAAAAAAAAAAAAAAAACTTGAGGAAGAACCACAACTATGGAACATCAGGTTGCTGAACTCTCAGAAACATAAAAAAAATAAATACCAACTTCTTTCACAAAACAAGTCTGTCCAAATGCAGCACACTCTCATAAAGAGATCTTAGCTTCCTAATGAGGTTCTGCTTGGAACCTTCTCTAAAAAGAAAACCCACTGTCAGGTTCTACATACGATCTTTAAGGTTTCCTTCAGGGAGACAAACTGGAGAACGCTTTAAACTGCTAGATGCAACCCTTGTTCCAAGAACGTTCAGTCTTAGCAAAGGTACCCATCAACGGTTCTTTGGGCAGTTCATGGTTCTTAGCTTCACCCATGAGGTTCTACCTGGAACCCTCTCAGAAAGATTCTGCATACAATCCTTAAAGTTTCTTTCAGAAAGACAAACCAGAGAACACTTTAAGTCGCTAGATGAAATTGTATTTTTCTAAGAAGGGTTCTTTAGATAGTTAATGGTCCATAGCTTCCTTAAGAGGTTCTATTTGGATCGCTTTCAGAAAGGGAAGCCCACGGTTCTACATACAATCTTTAAGGTTCCCTTCAGGGATACAACCTGGAGAACACTTCAAAGTTTCTTTGGGTAGTTAAGGGTTCTTCTCATCCTAAAGCAGTTCTGAGGTTCCTCTCAGAAAGAGAAACCCACAGTCAGGTTCTGCTCGTGTTTTAAGGGATCCACAAAGGGACAAACTAAATGTTCTAGATGGATTCTTTGTGTCTATGAGTGTACACTCTTAGAAAGAACGTACCCATTAATGCTTCTTAAGGGTTCTTAGCTTCCAAAAGAAGTTCTAGTTCTAGGAGAATCTTTAGTGGTTCCCCAGAGGAACAAAAAGTGCAAGACCCAACATTATTTTCCATGAGTATATATAGTCTCAGCAGAAAGCACAACCCTTTCAAGCGTTCTATGGATAGGTAATGTTTCTAGCATCCTAAAACAGATCTACTTGGAACCCTCTCAGAAAAAGAAACCCTCTGTAAGGTTCTACAGAGAATCTCTAAGGGTCCCACGAAGGTTCAAACTAAACACTTCATGATTCCAGGTGGATTTTTTTTTAAAAGTGTGGACTTTTAGAGAAAGATATCATTCAGTCAATCACTATTTGGATTGTTAAGGGTTCTTAGCCTCCCAAAGGTCCTGTATGTAAGTTCTTTAAGGGTTCCTTCAGAGACACCAACTTTTATGGTTCTAGATGGACCCTTATTTTCTATGAATGTACACTCTTAGCAAAAAAAAAGTGCCCTTCAATAGTTCTTTAGATAGTTAAGGGATCTTAGCTTCCTAAAAAAGTTCTACTTGGAACCCCCTCAGAGGGGAAGAGGTGGTCTGTTCATACCTGTACGAGTTCTCCAGTTTGTCTCTGAAGGAACCCTTAATGTCTCTGTGTCTCTTTTAGAGGCTAGGAACCATTGCTTAGCAAAAAAAAAGTACTCTTCCAGGGTTCTTTAGATACTTAAGTGTTCTTAGCATTCTAAAACACAAACTGGAGAACGCTTTAAGGTGCTAAAATCTGTTTTTCTATAAATCTACACTCTCAGCAAAAAGTACCATTCAAGGGTTCTTCAGTTGTTCTTTGGATATTTAAGGGTTCTTAGCATCCTGAAGCCTCAACTTGTGCCAGAAAGTTTGTCAAGTTGTTGAGAAACTCTCAGAAGCTCCAAACAACGAAAATATAAAAAAACACCAAGTTCTGAGAACCCTCCCAGAAAGAGAAACCCGCTGTAGGGTTCTACATACAATCTTTTTTGCAGAACACAATATCTCTATATATGTGAAAGATGGTCCATCCTTACCTGTGGAATCAATGCTGAATGGAGAACCTTCTCCAGCCCTCACACACACTCAAACACACACACTCACACTCTTCAACTTCCATGCATCCTCATCTTCTGATGCTGACCCTCTACAGGTGTTGAAATCCCCCTTACACACACACACACACACACACACATACACACTGAGAGAGCAAGAGTAATCCACAGATGTGTGTGTAGTGAGAGGTGGTGGAGTGTGTGTGTGTAAGTGTGTGTAAGTGTGTGTGTGAGAGAGAGAGAGAGGCAGCAGTGTCACTGTGCAGGGGCGTGGGAGGGGTGGAACCTGTGTTCAGAGGATAAGGTTTCAGTGGGGACGAGGTGGCTGGGCGCGCAACCTCACATCAAAAAAGGGCCTGACAGAGTCGGCCAATTATAGAGCGAGATTCCTGGATATTTTTGTCCTTCTTCATCTCTCACTCTCATTCTTTCTTTTTCTTTCCTTTACTACCTTCATGTGTCAGGATACCACACCCTCTGGGTTCCTCCCAGTGTGTGTGTGTGTGTGTGTGTGTGTGTGTTACCCTAGTGTGGATAACACACTAACCATGTGTGTTAGTTTATCAATTTCACAAAGAAAAATTTGAGATATTCAGTATAAACATCAAAAATTGTGTTCCTAAAATCCATCCAAAAAATTTAGCTATACAAATAACTGTGCTTTATTTAAAAGCATTTGCGTAGACCTTGGTCATGGCTAAAGTTGTATTAAATACAAAAAAATCAATCAAAAAACTTTTTTAAATTGGGCTATATAAATAACATTTTAAAAAATGCGTGTAATATTTGACAATAAAAAAATAGAAGGACTGAGATATATAAATAACACATCGATAAATAAATAAATAACTAAATAAATAACATTGTGCTAAATAAACAAATACATAAATACACTGTATTTAACATTGTAATAAATAAATAAATAAATGAATGAATGAACGAATGAAAAATAAATAAATAAATAACATAATGTGTTATATTTAAAAAATATATCTCAGTCCTTTTATAAAAAAATAAAATATACAATAAATATAATAAATAAATAGAATAAAATATAATAAATAATACAGAACATTGTTAAATAAATAAATAAAATAACATTGTGTTAAACATAAATAAATAAATAAATAAATAAATAAATAAATAAACAAACAAATAAATAAATAAAATAACGTGTTAAACATAAATAAATAAATAAATAAATAAATAAATAAATAAATAAATGATATATATAAAATCATGTTTTCAATGAGATCTAATAATACTGCGCTGTATGTGTTCAGTTATTCTGCAGTTTATAGACTGAAGCATTCACCTTGACACACGAGTCTAAAATAACAAACACTTACGACTTTCTCTTCCTGTCTCCCAGCTGCTCTGAGCTCATGTTTAGGTCATGGACTCACAAAGCCTTACATGAAACTGTACACTCTTATCACAGAGAACTCTTCACGATAAAGATAGTTCTCAGCATCCTAAAGAGGTTTTATTCGAGACTCTCAAGTTAAATCCATGGACATCCATCCATCCAAATCAGTGGACGGTGGATAGATTTTCACCAACCGGACTTCATGCGAAAACTGTGATGGATTTCCTGGTTGCACAATTGCACTATTTGTCCATATAGTACACAATAATAGAAGGGATTTATTTATAATCGCACTATCCTTTGCACCAGATGAGGATGAGTTCCCTTTTGAGTCTGGTTCCTCTCAAGGTTTCTTCCTCATATCATCTCAGGGAGTTTTTCCTCAACACTCTCACCTCTGGCTTGCTCATTAGGGATAAATTCACATATTTACAATATATTTTTTGTGAATCCTTTTATTTCTGTAAAGCTGCTTTGTGACAATGTCCATTGTTAAAAGCGCTATACAAATAAAATTGAATTGAATTGAATTGAAATCCACGGTAGGGTTCTAGGTATAATCTTAAAGTTTCTTTAGGAAATACCCTTCTGGGGTTTTTCAGTGTTTTTTGGTAGTTTTTTGGGTTCTAACAAGGGTTCTACTTGGAACCATCCCTGTTATAAAAGAAAACTCGCTTTAAGGTTCTAGATAGAAACCCTAGAGAACCCTAGAGGTGCTAGAGCTAAGCTTTTTCAACATTTTGATGTAAATGGACCCTTTGAGCGTCCTGGGATACTTAAGGGTTCTGATCGTCCCAAACAGGTTTTATCTGGAACTATCTCTGAAAGGGTATAGTTTTGGATAAAATCTTTACAGCTTCCCGAGAAGGATGAACTGAAGAACCCTTTAAGATGGTAGATTTTTGTAAGGGAGGATGTACACTTCCAGAAAAAAGGCCCGAACGGGTTCTTTGGATAGTTAAGGGTTTCTTATCTTCCTAAAGGGGTCTACTTGGGACTCTCTCAAAAGGGAAACCCACTGTAGGACCTAAATAAAATGTTTAAAGTGTAAACTTTTTTTTTAAGAGAATACAATCTCAGCAAAAAGTATTTTTAATAGTTCTTTACATAGTTAAGGGTTCTTGGATTCCAACAAGGGTTCTACTTGAAACCTCCTCAAAAACAGAAACCTCCTGTAAGGTACTTTCAGAGAGACAACCTGGAGAGCACTTTAGGGTTCTAGATGGACTTTATTTTTATTGTAAACTCAGCGAAAAGTACCCTTCGATGGTTCTTCAAAATTTCATGGGTTCTTTGCTTCTTAAAGCAGTTCTACTTGGAACCTTCTCAGAAAGCAAAACCCACTGTAGACATGAACATAAAAATGTTAAGAGTTCCTTCAGAGAGACAAAATTAAAAATGCTTTAAGGTGCTAGAGGGAACCATTTTTCTACACTTTGTCTTCAATCGTTCTTGGGGTAGTTAAAGATTTTTATCTTCTTAAACGGGTTCACCTTGGAAATCTCTCAGAAATGGAAACCAACTATTGGGTTCTCCACAGAATCTTTAACGGTTGCCCAGATGGACAATCTGAGGAACTTTAAAGGTGCCAAATGGCACCCTTTTCCAAAGAATGTTCACTCTTCATGGTTCTTCAACAGTCTATTTGGTCATTCTATTTCTAGTTCTACTTGGAACCCTCTCAGAAGGGGATCACCACTGGAAGGATCTACATAAAAATCGTTAAAGGTTCTTTCAGAGAGGCAAACTGATGAATGCTTTAAGGAGCTAGATAGAATAGTTTTCTCTATGAATGTCTGGTTTTAGCATAAAGGGTGGTTCTTTGGAGAGTTCAAGATTCTTAGCTTGCTAATGGGGTTCTACCTGGAACCCTCTTAAAATGGGAAACCACAGTAAGGTTCTACATACAATTTAAGGATGGGACAAACTAAATGACACTTAAAGGTGCTAGATGCAGCATTTGTATACATATATATATATATATATATATATATATATATATATATATATATATATATATATATATATATATATACACTTAGCAAAAAGAGTTCAATAATTCTCAGCAGTTCTTCTGATAGTTAATGTTTTCTAGCCTCCTAAAGGGGCTCTACTTGGAAGCCTCTCAGAAGGAGAACCCACTGTAGGGTTCTACATGTAATCTTTGAAGGTTACTTAAAGGTTCTTTCAGAGGGTCAAACTGGAGAACGCTTCAAGGCACTAGACAAAATAGAGGATTTTTTTTTTTTCTATGAACACTTACAAAAGTATCCTTCAGTGGTTCTTTGGATAATTTAAGGGCTCTTAGCTTCCTGAAGTGGTACCACGTGGGACCCTGTCTATAGGTAAAGGAAAAAACAGAAGAACCTTGTACAACATTTTTCTGTAGGGAATCATGGGATTTCTCTAAAATGTTCAAAAAAGTTGTTTTAGGTTTTTATGTTTTTATACTTTAACGTTATGTTTGAAGAATTAAGAAGTTAAAACGCTAAAACCTAACAATTAGTTATGAGGGATATGTTATGCCAGGGTTATATGGTTGCCTGGCTGTTGCTAGGTGGTTGCTAAGGTGTTGATTAGTGGTTGCTATGGAATTCCAAGTGGTTGCTATAGTGTTTTTGATGGACACTTTAACTGGGTTTAAAATGTATATAAGCTTTATGTTAGTAAACGTAATATCAGTGCTATATAAATGGCACTGTGACCTGTGTGTGTGTGTGTGTGTGTGTGAGACTCTTGTTCACTAAGACGTTTACCATGCCAGATGTCTTGTATCTAAGGTGCAGCTCCATGCTCTCTTACTTTCTTTCCATCTCCATGTCCCCGGTGTACATGCTTTAAACCACAAAGTATTTTTACAGACCTCATCCACACACACACACACACACACACACACTTCCCAGGACCCTTTTCCTCCCTTCAACTCACAGGCAAACTGCAACAACATCTGTACCAACATCACAAATCACATCTGCATTATAGCTGAGGAAATGAGCAGTCATGTTTCTTCATGAACATGGTTAGAGTTGCAGACGGCAGGAATCCGAGTCCTGGCCTGTCTATTTCCGCTGCCGAGCATTGTGTTTGAGAGACAGAAAGGTCAGAGGTCAGGCTAACTTTAGCCCAGGCCGATGACGGGGGTTTGACAGGTTAGAACACGTGCATTAACGCAGCATTTCTCAGTGCCGTTATGATTTTCCCGCCGTAAAATCGTACGTGACGCGCTGATCATTTGTATGTATCATTTTAAAATATTCACACTGTCATATACACTCTATACATGTACACAGAATATTTGATTTGGTCACGGCTGATGTGAGAGCGATATAAGCTCAGATCTCATCATCCTTGCTTCATGCGTCAAGAAATAAAGAGACAATGCATCGTAGATTTTTTTTTTTTTTTCTTTTCCTCAGTGATGCTGAATTCTCCATTCTGATTGGTCAGAATGTGTTCATTAATTTCTATAACAGCAGCTCTGGTTTATATTAACGCACTCGTTCTGTCTCTATAGTAGCAGCTCATTCACAAGGACATATTTACAATATTTTTTTTTGTGAATCCATTTATTTCTGTAAAGCTGCTTTGTGACAACGTCCATTGTTAAAAGCGCTATACAAATAAAATTGAATTGGATTGAATTGTACGAAGGACATTCCACATAAATGAATAATATGGTGAAGTTTTCTGTAAGGAGCCGTTTATGTAACATTTTTGGAAGGAGTCTCCAGTGTCAGTGCTTTGTAACAGTCAAAGGTAAAGCTGTCACTTTAAGTTTTCATCCCGTCATTGATTATCAACAGCAAACAAAATCACACAAAAACGTCACATTATACAAAATTCCTGAAGAACTCAAATTCCCAGTAGAATTCCTTTTATGAAGTTAAGAACTCTTAATCATTCCAAGATCCCCTAAGAATCCTTTTTCTAGGAGTATTTTGGCAACTGTGTAAGTCTTTCCGGCTGCTTGAGTTGTTGCCATAGTAACAAAATGATGCCGATTCCCAGCCTCAACGTCACCGGTCCTTGGACCCATGTTGAACAGCCAATTCACTTCATAACTGTCGGGCTGTTGAGTAGAACCCTTAACCTTCAACAGTTTACAGGGGTCCACTCTCAGAAAATAGGTTCCTTACACGGTTCTTCAATCTGTGCCTCTGAGGAAACCAAACACGCTTCACATAGAACCTTACAATACCAGGGTTCCTTTCCTACAAACCTTCAACCTGTCCAAAGATCTCTCCAGGAACCCTTCTTTTTCTCAGAGTGTCATACCACGGCTGACACTCCACTCTGAAACCAGGGTACGAGAGAGGTGTTTCGTTGCTCAGGTTCAGTCTAGAACCCATAAGGGTGATCTCCTGTATGTAGAACAGTGCAACAAAGCCAGCTATCCAAACTCCTAGCTATCCAAAAGATCTGTGAAGAACCTTTTTTTTTTAAATCTAAGCATCTTCTGTACATGTGTGTGTATATGTATAATATGTACACCTTTTGTTATTTCTTTCTTTAGAGGCTATTTTCCATTGCAGTGGGATTAAACCTGAGCTGATCTGGGATCTGTGGAGCATGGTGGTGAGACACCGAACTGATTAAGGCATGGATAAAAACTGTCATACACTGACACTTGGAGCGTTAAAGGTAGAGCTCCAAACACGCCATCCTCTCTGAGCTGCCAATAAAGTGGAGTTAGCTGCAGGCTTTGTGGCTTGAGCCCGAGCGAGACGTTTTATCCCTCGTCTTATTTATCGCTGTCTGACAGAGGGATTCACGAAGAGCTCACTCATCTAGGATCACATTCTTCCTCTGGATATATCAGAAGCTGAACCTGGATCAGTACAGGGACTCGGAGACGATCTGTAAATGCTAACACTGGACTTTCAAGGATTATTCCAGTGTTTTACAGCCTAATGTATGTGATCACCATGCGCAAGGGTTTCAGTGTTTCCCAGTACAAAAAAAATTCTTAAAATTGTTTTTGTTTGTTTGTTTGTTTGTTTTTTTGAATCTCTTCTCTTTTGTTCTTTTTTTCTCTCCCTCTCTTAGAGATGGCTTCAGTAGCCCATAAACATCAAATCAAATTTTATGAAATGCTTATTCATTAAATATTGTAAAAATAAATAAATAAATAAATAAATAAATAAATAAATTTATTATAATAACTACAAGTGTAAGGGCAGATAAATAATCTAAATATTATATTTATCTTTATTTATATATTTATAATATGTATAGTTTATATAATTTATATGAATTATATATAAACATATACACAATACAACACACACATATATATATATATATATATATATATATATATATATATATATATATATATATATATATATATATTTTTTTTTTTTTTTTTTCAACAGCTGACTTTATGCTTCCATCATCAGTGCAGTAAACAGGTTTTCTTTTCTTTTCTCTTGTCAAAATCCATGTTTGTGGTGATCACCCATCCACTAAATGCATTAGAACTTTAAAGGGAACTATAAATGGATAAAAAGTGCAATGTGATATTATGTAAGAAATACTGATTATATTTGTTGGCACATTACCGTGCTATAAGAGGAATAAAACTATTCAGGATGCGCTGTTATAGGAAAATAATGAACAGTTACTCGGTTTCATCACACCACCCTGTTGTTGATTATTTTCCTTAAACAGCATGACACAGAGTGGTTTGTTCCTTCATAGCATCCCAGTGACTGAGGTTTCCAGGTTATTCCAGTTTATTTAAATTGAAAGATCGGTTTCAGAATGCAGTATACAGTAAAGCTTTATTGGAAACTGTAATGTGTGTGAGAGAGATGAAGTTAAAGAAAGAGGAAGAGAAAGATAACAAGAGAAAGAGCGCAGACAGATGGCAAGCTAGAAAAACAGAGTAAAGTGAATGGGTGTGAGAGTGTGAGAGAGGAAGAGATATACAGACTAAAGAATGTGGAAAGACAGTTCTAACATCCTCTGCGAGTGAAAGTATCAAAGTGCAGCTTCCTGGATGCCATAAACAGCCATCCTTCTGCTCCCTCTCCCCACCGCCGCCTCGGACACTTTTCCCACCGGATTCCTGCTCGATGACTTTTCCAGAACTTTCTCCCTCTCCCGCTGGCGCACTGTTGCCCCTGATGCTGCAGGTTTGCCCTCATCATCCTTTAATCCCTCTGCGGATTTGCTCTGATCCTCATCAAGCTGCCGAGCCCTGCGCGGTTTGGAGAGGCCAGCTTTGTGAACCTGTGATTGGCCGATGTTCACCTTGCCACGTGCTGATTGGATGGAAGTCATATTTTGGTGAGTTTTCAAGAGATCTGGAGAGGAGTGAATCGAAAGTTTTGCTTGATCTAGCTCTTTCTTGACCAGCCTTTGACCAAGCGTAATTTGATTGACAGGTAGGAGGAGGGCTTTGCCATGACCGCTCACTTTCTTAACGCTCAGCTCCAGATTTTCTGCCTCCTTCCAGATGGAGTGGATCTTCTGCATCTGAGCTTCCTTCACCTCCAGGGGGAGCTCTATGGGCGCTAATTTGAGCGGACGCCTAGGAGGAAAGTTCTCAAAGTTCTCCACCTTCCTCTGTCTCTCTGTGGACCTCGCACAGAGACGGATATCGTGCACTGGAGCCACAGCAGATGGGAAAAAGTCATCAGCATTGGAGGAGGATGTAAGTGGAGCTGGAGTTTCTCCAACAGGTGCTGCTGACAGATGGAGGACAGGTGTGTGTGAGAATCTGTCGTTGCTACCGGAGTGTTGAGGATGAAGCGCTGAGGTTTTAGCATGGCATGTCAGCGTGATCGCTTCATCCGGTGCCATGGTACACTGCAGGAGAGACGGGTCAATCTCTTAATCCAGACACCATAATCTACATCTGACAGGTTTAATGCACACTGATGGAGTATTTAATCTAAAAATATGAATAATTACACCACAGCGCTGCTAAATCTTCCATTCTGATTGGTCAGCAGCAGCTCTGCCAGCAGTGCAGCTTCACATCCCTGGGTTATATTAATGCGCTTGTTCTTATGCGTTATCGTTTCCATAGTAACGTCATACATTGATATGGTATAATTTTCTGTAAGTAACATTTATGGAAGGCGTCTCCAGTGTCATTTCTTCGTAAGTTAAAGCTGTAACTGTAACTTTCTGACATCTTCAGGACAGAGGACTTTTGCGGTTGCTCAGTAACATGACAAGCTGCATTTATTTATTTATTTATTTATTTATTTATGTCTTATTTTTTGAGGCTGGTGAGGGAACGACTATAACATACTGTAAGTGAGAAAAGGAACTAACT
This sequence comes from Pangasianodon hypophthalmus, assembly GCF_027358585.1. Lineage (NCBI taxonomy): Eukaryota > Metazoa > Chordata > Actinopteri > Siluriformes > Pangasiidae > Pangasianodon > Pangasianodon hypophthalmus. The sequence continues at coordinate 4,819,063 of NC_069718.1, forward strand.
CAACGTTAAATACAACTATAAATGGATAAAAAGCACCACGTGTCACTCTTTATTCAACAAACAGCTGTAATTGTTGGTAAACTGCTGTGGTATAAGTGGAATAAAACACTTCAGGACCATTCAGGTTAAATTAACATAATTTATGATCATAAACAAATTTTCATCTACATTATGGCGTGACTTTATTTCATTTGGTATCACTCCGCCCCTCTGGCTCCGCCCCTCCAGTTTAAAGACAGAACTGATGCTGGAAATGATGTGGATGATGATAAATATCAAACACATCAATACAAAATCGTTTCTTTTAAATGATAAAGATTTTGGGTGAGACAGACTTCCATTACTTGTAACCAAAATTAACCTCATAGCTCTAACTTGATCACTGTACAGTTTACATTAAGAGGAAAATGATGTACATTTATTTATTTCAGCTTGATAGAATATCACACTAGTAACATCATTTATGATTTTTGTACCTCGGTTTGGATATACGAGCATGAAATGCTTGTTTTAGGGATTTTACAGCTAGCAGAGGTGCTCTCATTCTGTCTCTCTCTCTCCCTCTCTCTCTCTCTCTCCAAGAAAAGTGTGTGTTCATCACTGACTCTCTATTCTTAACCCTTTATAGAACCTATCAGGTGATTACAGGAAGTATAACTGCCTCAATCTTTATTATATTACTACACATTACTGGACTGATTGTCTGTTTGTTTTGAAACAACAACTCAGTTTATTTCACCTCCGCTGTTTTTAATGAGATTGTACATCACTAAATAACTAAATAATGCCAATTTAGAAAAAAGTTCATACTCACGGCTGTTCCGAGTGTCTCCTGTGTGTGTGCGTCTGTGTGTGTGTGTGTGTGTGTGGTTCTGAGATGAGATCTCTGACAGTAAGGTCATTACCTGGATTAGGGTCAAGTGTGTAATCTCACCTGATTAACTCCATGCACGTGCACACACACTCTCATGTCTCAGTGTCAGTGTCTCTTACGTGTTATTACATCTTGTTACGTATTTATTATGCCTTGTGATTAACTAAATGACCTCCAGATGGCGCCACAGGCTGTGTTTAGAAACTGCAAGCTTCAGCATGATTGCGCTTTTACTCAGGTGTAAGCATTTTTAATGCAAAATTGAAATAACGTCAAAATCCAAACCCCTACTAGAGTCAGTGTGCAAAATTCACAGACATTTCTATCTCAGTAACAGAAATGAATAAGCTTTCACTTCTTTCACATTTTCTCATAAGAAGATGGCATTTTTATTAGACAAAATTTCAGTTAATTAAATATTTAACAAATGCTTTTTTACTGAACTACTTTTAAAGCTTTATAGATCATTTCCACGCCACCATTTTTATTATCTGTGCTCCAGTATGACCAAAAACAAGATTATAGTTCTATAATAAAATGGTTTTCTTTTTAATGTATAATGCATGTTTTTTATGTTGAATATATTTTCAAAATATTTTTTAAATTAATAATTATTATTAATATTTAATTCCCATAGCCTACATCCTACATCCACTTACAAGCAGCAACCAAACAACTTTTCTTGCATTTTTTTTGTGTGTGTGTTTAGAAGATAAACAAGCTCTAGCTTGTTCATACATCCTACATTTTTATCCAAATTAAACAGCTGAGGTTGCGTGAACATTGATGTGGGGATGTCTGATGTTCCAACTTGGAAAGCACAGAGTTTCAATTTGTCATGAATTCAGCATTATTATTATGTGAGTAGCCTACACGGCCTACTGAGCAGAGGACAGTCAACAAAATTGCTGTAAATTACGTAAGGAATAAAACACTCAGTGTCATTCTGTTATAGGAAAATAATCAGAGATGGGGTGTTGTAATGAAGCAGAGAATGTCCCTAAGTCTTTTTTTCCTCTTATACAATAGCAATTTGCCAACAATTACATTTTTTACATTTAATTAAAATGAAAATGTTGTATTTTTTTATCCATTTATAGTTACATTTATTGTTGAGGAACGTTTGTGAAACAACTTCCTATTAGAAACAGTCGTTCCCTCACCAGATTCTCGTTTTTCTCTTTCTCTCTTGTCTTGAAGACAAAAAAAATCACAGCTTGTCATGTTACTGAGAAACCACAAAGCGTAAACTCCTCTGTCCTGAAGATGTTGGAAAGCTTAAAGTTACAGCTTTACCTCTGCCCGAGTCCCTGTGAATGTGCTGTTACTATAGAAACGATAACGTATTCGAATGTAAAGCTATGATTTGCATCTGCACTACTGTCAGAACTGCTGTTATAGACAATTAATCAACACCTTAATTCTGACCAATCAGAATCCTGAATTCAGCTATACTTCACAGTAGAATCACTCTTTCCATCTCCCTGTAAATCGCGTCTCTGACATTCTCTGTAGCTGGGATTATGACGGCGGGGAAAATGGTGTGAGTGATCATTGATCCCTGTCATTCGCTCTTTCATTCAGGCTGGGAACAGCTCAGGTACGGCAGAGGGAAATAAAGTAGGAGGTAAGACCCGCTCAGGGGCACAGCCCTGCTCACACTCCGCTGAAATGGGTTTCAGAGTGACACCCAGCTTACACCAATCCCACACAGCATTTCAGAAAGAAGTGTGTGGAGTGTGTTACTATAAAATTACGTCTTAGCTGCAGATTCAGCTGTATACTTGAGTGTATTAGAGCCAAGATCTTTCAGCTCATATTGAAATGGTTCCTGTTACAACTGTTTATGTAACATACTTCATATAATGATGGTTTCTACAAAGCTGGGCTGTTAAAATGATATGCTAATCGTGACAGATTTATATTTAGCAAAGATGCCCAGATACAGAACTAAAAAGTCTCAGGATTTCACACCTGTCTAAAAATAAAGGTGCCAGAATGTTCTTGCCTTAGAAGAACTATTTGTGGTTCCATAAAAAAAGACCCTTTCAGAGCATTTTGGTGGCTCAAAAAAAATGAGCTGAATAATCATTTCTCCAGCACATGATGTGGGGAAATTAAATAAAGTGTTCTTTAAAAAACTAACAAGAAGAAGTCGAGTCCAGTGTGATGTATTTACAGCATTCGTTCATTCATCCTTAGTAACTGCCTGGTCAGGGTCGTGGTGGTTTAAATGAGACTAGTAGTTAATTTATATTTTGGAAAATATAACCAACTAAATTTGTTAGAAAATATCAGGAGCAGATACAAACAAAAGTGTCTGCACAAATAAAACACTCCCGTAGAGATTGATTATGAACTGGAGTGATGTAGCTGAGGTTGAGGAACTGTCAGAGCCAGAATTCACACACCATGCTGACATTTCTACTGCTGTTTTTTTTTTTTTTTTTCACTGTTTCCAAAGGGCATAGTGGTAGGGTTTATACTTACAGTTTAGGCCACGCCCACTTTGGTTTTGAATCTTAATATAGATACAGATTCAGTCATTACATTACACTCCTATACCCTAAATCCCTTTTCTATCATCTTTATCCAGATTTTTATTTTATTCTGATTCCATCCAAGAAGATGTTTGACAATGATCTAATGATTGGTGTTTTAACTGCAGAATTGGACAGAACCAAAGCCTCGGATATGAACAGGTAGTGTGTCTGAGACATCCTCGTGTTACCCGTGCTGTCACCAGCGACGCTCCCTCCCTCCAGCTCTGCAGGATTCTACATAATTTAAACTCAGTGTGTCATTCAGTCACTTCTTGTCCTTATCCCAGATTCTTGGAACTGTCGTTTGGAAAGCTTTCCACTGTATTTCACAGTTCTCCTCTGTCTCTTCTCATGGAACACTGGCACAGGCCGTGTTTTCATCTCGCATGGCCCCCTGTAATCATGACCCGGTGTTCTGATTTCTTAGCTCAACATGCTGCTGAAAAGAAAACACCTCAGTACTGGCAGGCAGAGGAGACTCTCTCCAGCACCTGCTGAGCCTCAGTCCAGTTCGGTTCCTGCTCAGATATCAGACCTGTGGTGAGAAAACGTGGGAGGGAGCTGAGGAGGGAGCGAGTACAAGAGAGAAAGAGAGAGAGCGGAGGAGTCTCTACTACACAAAACATCAAAAAACTGTCAAAAATATAGAGTCATTTCAGTTCCCTATGGAGGATGGTCCAGAGTACTGTGGGGATTTTGAGAGATTTGGGATTAGCATAGGCTGGAGGTGCCAATATACTGTTCCAAGTGTCCTGCCGTGAAAAGAAAATGCAACGAATGCAAAACACGTTTGCTGAATACACTGAGAGATTTCAGAGAAAGAACGGAGTCAAAAAATGAGGAAAGCTTGATTGTAGTGTAATCTACAGTTCAGCTTCCTTTAAAATGGACAACGATGAATCCATAGCAAACCTGGACTGTGTCTAAACATGGTCACTGTTTCATCCAGCTTCAGACAGACGAGTGTTTAAAGGGGCAACACTAGGCTCTGACATTTAAGGAAACTGCTCAGCCAGGTAGTACCACAGAGAAGGACCCAATTAAGCACATGAATGAGGTCAACAACATATTTTCATTGTATTCAGGACAGACAAGTTGTGCTTTCCCATTTCTCACTAACACGGTGCATTTTTTATTTTTTTTGTCTTATTAACATCAAGAGAAAAAAATGAGGGCTTGGATGTGGATGTTTCATGTTTCATTATATGTATCTATAAATGGGTAAAATGTTTTTTTTAATATTATTTTCTGTCAGATTTGCTCATCTGCCAATTTCCAACCACCAGCCAGCTCTCCCCATCATACAACAGTGACCAAGGAAGAAGGCTAACGTGACGAATGCTAGCCAACTGCAGTTTTTCAAGTTTTCAACACACTCATAGGAAAGAGCTATCTGCCATTTTTCCACATGTGTACAAGAGCTCAGAGATGCCCACATCTGGCTAGTGTTGCTGTGATTGACAAGAGAGAGTATGCCTTTCCCACCAAGAAAGCAAAGCCAAAGTTCTTCTCTCTTGGCCCCCAAATGGCTGTGGCATTGATGTAATTGTTGGCAAATTTCTGTGACATAAATAAAATGCTTTGGGCCGTTTTATAATCAACAATAATCAACAAATTGTGGTAACACTAACTCTGCTTCATCACACCACCCTATAACAGCACAAAATGTAGCGCTTTATTCCTTGCATACACATGATCGAGCACAGGTATACAGATTCAAGAGATTCTTTGTGATGGTGAGGTACAGGTAGTTGTGGAAAGACTGTATCTCTCAGGTAGAGCCCTGGGAACCTTACCATAATAACTGGTAAAGTCCGAGGTAGAATCATGATCAGGACACATACAGGTGACGTATTTCATCATGAGAGAGGACTTTAAATTGCGTTATCGTAGGAACAGCTCTAGCTCTAACTTTTATGTCCCGAAGTGACCGGTCATACTGTCACCTGACGGGAAAAACTCCATGACAGCTTTAGACCTGGCCCATGTGACCCTCATCAACAGCAAAGAACTTAAAAGTGTTCCAGTGAGAAGTCAGGAAGGTTTGAAACAGCTCATGTGGAGTTTTCACTGTGGAAACACCTTCAGTAACAGATTCTCTCCCCAGGAGCCCAGAGGGAAAAAAAATTCAAAAAGCAAAAAAGTCTCTGAAAGAGGGGACTGCACAGGAAAATTGCCCAGGAGATTACAACTCAAATAGAGCACTGCACTTTTTGCAGACAGAACAAAAAAAAAAAAAACAGGCAGAAGAAAGAGCCAGTGATACCTTGTGAACTGCCTTTCAGACTATGGCACTGAATTGCAATTGGCCCGAAGCTGTAGTATCAGATTAGATCGAGATGTACTGAAATTCCAAAGCTCTCCTTCCAACTACCAAGGACAATAATCAGGGCATGAAATGAGCTTTGTATGATACAGTAAAATTTGTGAAGGTCGAGTTACATGAAATATCTTGTTTACAAAGATCTGGATAAACTGATGCAACTGGATGGAGATGACAGTTTCATTTTAATGGGTACCCATTAATGATTAGCTTATTAGTTTATAAATAAGATCTATATAAACGAGATAAATGGTTTTGTTTTGTAGTGATAATTAACAACAGACGCTGAACAGATGAGATGTCTATTTTGAATTTGATAAAGGGAGAATAAACCCAAACTTCTCTGTCTAGTCATCTACATTTTCTTAAAAAGCTATGTCATCAGTTCGCTAAGCAGAACAGAAAGGCTAAATAAAATGAAATGACTGAATAAACGTCAACAGAGAATCTGCTGGTTCATGTTTAGAAAACTGGAATTACTAAACTACAGCCAGTTTTTATTCATACATTTATCGGCTCTACTGCCATATTCTCTCAAGTACTTGATTCTGTCAGCTAAAATACTTTGCTAGATCCACATCTTCTCCATGGTCCACCATTTGATAACCCCTGGTGTAGAATATCAGACAATCGACAGTAATGATACCCTCCGACTAGCAGAACAGAGATGAATAATTCATTATTAGAACAGTTCATTATTAGCTACCATTAGCTAATGATACTTCCTAAGATGTAGCCTAATGTTATGTAGCTTGCTAAACGACAAACAAATTTGCTTAGGTGTGTGCCTTTTATCTCCCATGGGGATCCTACTCAGGACATCCACAGATGGGGGAGCCACATTATGTCATTTCCTGCAGATGTGGATTAGCGTTTTGCCCCACCCTAGATTGCCACTCCAAAAAAGTCACTGGGTCTAGCCTGGTCACCCCATTGTAAAACACCGGGCTATGACCCTGTTGCTAATACTAAAGATGTTTTGGCACTTATCTGTGATGACGTCCTTCCAATTAGACACAAAACATTTTCAGCATCATGGTCCAGTCACCATGACTACTATTAGACAATTCAAATGACCTGGATAAAAACCATAATAGCTTCAGTCCAATCCAAAAACCTTCCAGTCTAATCCACATCCTTCAATTCAAGCTGACTTGAACAAAAAAAATTGACAGTGTTTTTTGTGCTTGTTTGTGTTTGCTGTTTAGTTCTCCATGGAGCTGGTTTTACTTCCGACATGCCTGAGCTCAAGCAGAAAATTCTTCTACTGGACCCAACCCGTGGGAGTTGATTGCAGTGCCTGATTGCTCTCAGCTTGTGTGTTCTTCCTTCTGTGCTTCAGACTGATGGTTCTGCATGCTCTGTTGCTCTTGGTGATGCTGGTTCGGGCATGGTTCGCTCTTCTCCAGTCCCCCCAGTTCTCTGTAGTGCTGATTGCTGATCAATGCTACCATTCTCCCTGATCCAGGTCACCTCATGGCAGCTTGGCACAGCAGACCGTAGTATTTAAAGGACTGCTGATGCTTCCAGGCATGTGGTGTGGCATTGCAGCTTTGGCCATCAAAAAGACTATAACCAGCAAAGAACCATTCCTCTATGAGCATGACTATAGCTTGTGTCATGTTTTGTCTCAAAGCAACCTTGGATATGAGAAAGGCACTATATAAATAAAGATTTTTAATATTATGAGCAACAGATCAACAGATTGAGAAGCCATCCTCCACCGAACCCACCTTTGGATAGCCAATGCAATAAATGATGACTTGAGCCATCATTTGAGCCTCAAAATCCACCCTGCCATATGTAGCCAAAAATTGCAGTGTGAAGAGGGATCTCTTGCAAACAGTGGCAGCTCAGGAAGTACAGACTGTAGCTTCAGCACTGACAGGAAAGACTGCATAAAGTTTCTCTTCCACACACTCTGGCTGATAGACAGCAAGCCAGCTATAGAAGTCTCTACCCACTGATAAACAGTCCCCAGCGGTCATGAAACTGGATGGCCATAAGCAGTAGGCAATTGAGACTGTAATATGCTTTTAACAAAAGAAATGCAAGCAGTAAAATGCTTCAAAGAATTGGGATATGTGTCACTGTGTTAATGTGGAGTTTGCAGTAATAGTCCTTGAATAGGTATTCATTCATTCAATAGTTCATTATCCTTCCCCTTTTTCGGGTGGGGGTCTTGGTGGCAACAGGCCGAGACTGGTCATTCATGACCCACCCCTGGAGCCAGGCCTTGGGGTGGTGTCCACAGGCAAACATCTGCTGATTGAGTCACCCAAGTAAGCCATTCAGGCTCAGCCCAAAATGGTGATGTTGAGCCATCTTGTGCACTCGCCACCTCCAAGATGGGGATAAGGTGCAATGCCAGCTGGGCGATAGGCATGTGATGGACAGTCCCAGGCAGAGTAGACTAGAAGAGAAGCTGCATTTTTTTGTCTTATTAACGACTGGAATGACTGTTTATTTCTGCTATAACATAAATAATAACAGGAACTAATTTGTCTCACAGATGTTCCATAACTTTAAATGTAGCTATAAATGGTTAAAAAGTGGGGATACAGGAAAATAATGTATTTTGGAGTGTTAGTGGCCTTCTGCTTTGCATCAGTTAGCACTTTATCCTGGTCAGGGTCTCAGTGAATATACTCACACTGGGCACGAGGCAGGAATACATCCTGGATTGGATGGCACTCCATCCCAGGACAATAACTGCTTTCATTCTTATGCAAATGTTATTTGTATGTGCAAACAAAGGATGAATCTGAAATGACTGCTTGCTCCTAATTGCATTTCATACAGCATGAGATAATAGTTTGGACACAATATTGAGTACTACATGAAGCTAGAAGGAGAATAATGGTTTAGTAGAAGTGTAGAGCCTAAAACAATCCTGTAAAAATGAGTGCAGTCCTCAGCATCATCTCAAAGGAGTGTTTATATGTATTTTTGGTTCATATAAAAAAACAAAAAAAAACACCTCTCAAACTTGTCCACACAGTTCTGATCATATCAGTGTGTCTCAAAGAGTTTGTGCTTCTCAGGCTGCTTGGCTGGTCGAAGTGGTTCGTTTGAGCTGCAGTAAAATTACAGGCTGGATGGAACGTGGGGGCCTGAGCTTTTTCGCTCCTCCACTGTTCTTACGCTGTCGCCCTCTCCGCTCGCTCCCTCTCCGCTCTGACAGCTTAATTAGTGGGCAGCAGCAGGAGCTGAATAGCGCTCGGCGACGCACGCCTCCACCTCGCCTCCCAAGGGCGGGACACAGCTGCACGCCACGCAAAAAAAGGCGCCACCGCCATGATGTCACCATGGCTGTCCAGGAGCTCAAACCTTCCAGGGAAGATGAAAAAAGAATCGGCAGAACAAGTTTGAGAGGCTGCAAGCTGTGAGATAACAGAAAGCAGTGACCAAGCTCTGTGACCTTCTCTTTCACACTATTTCAACTCTCCTGCTAAGAGCAGCAGTGCTACCTCTGCGGAAATGCCTTTCCACAGGAGCAGTTTACCAGCTAAAAAATTATTTACCAGATATGAAGCTATCTGAATTTCAAGATGCAGGAATGGTTACACTGTCGTGTCTAGACATGGAAACTTTCATGGTTGTAAATTGTTAGTCCTTGCTTTCAGTTACTTTGGATGCTTTTTGGAAAGTCAGACACAATTATACAGATACAACTGGCAATTTCTTCTTCGAAATCATCCTAAAGGATTCTCAATATTCTCACCCAAAAATCTGGAATGTTTGCAATCATAATCTTTTCATCCCAAATGACAGAGTACTAATGAAACTTGGTCCTGCTGTGGCCTTAAAACAGTTCAATTCGATCAGCTTAATGTTCTTTAGCACCAAGCAGGGTTGTATTTGTAACAGCAAGCATGATGCTTACAAACATGGCGCAATTTATCCTTTATAACTCTTAAAAATGAAACTTTTTTCTATATTTTTTTTAACGAATCTAAGGAAATATTCATTTAACCACTGAAAAATGTGTTAATCTTTCTCAGGTAACAATCTTTCATTTTTTTTACAAGGTTTCTTTGCTGCAATTTGCTGTAATATGAGAAACAGGGTTGAGATATTTTTTAGCATAGAATTAATAAATAAAATAAATTTTAAAAATGTGGTTAACTAGCATCCATGCTATTGCTACAAGGGCAGTGAGGATATTCTAATGATTTCACTTTCTTTAATTAATAATTTACTTTCAATGATACTATAATTTGGGTGTTGTACTTTTAAAGTGTCCTTGTCAGTCAATATCTTTTCTTCTTCTCATGATGTTCGGAAAATTTGGATGATGCAACTTCCTGTTGAACGTGTGACTTATGGAATTTTCCACAGATTACACATAACAGGGTTGAGTAAGTGAAATAAAATGTACATTTTTTATAACCAATAAAGGACGACTTGTAGAAAAGGATATTTTAAGCACGAGATGTTAACTGGATTCAGACACCAATGCAGAAATAAGTAATTTAATAAGTGTTTTATTTATTATATTTCAAGGTAAAGTGTAGTTATAGTGGGCTGGGATGGGCAAAATGATGTTTTCTAAGTGGTGTACATTAATAATGTTTTAAGTGATTTATCTGAGTCATGGGCATAGGTTTGTATAACTGTGTTTAAAATGTATTTTATCTTTACTTTGCATTGCAGTTAATGTTCACATCAAACATCACAAGGGGGGAAAATCTTGTGATCTCTGTGATTTTGACTGTGGCACGGTTGTTGGAGACAGATGGGCTGGTTTGAGTATTGTGGAAACTGCTGATCTCATGGGACTTTCACACGCAACAGTCTTTAGAGTTTACACACAATGGTGCGAAAAACAAAAACCACTCAGAGAATGTCAGTTCTGCTGGAGGAACGACCTGTTGATGAGATCGGTCAGAGCAGCTGCATCACTGCCTGGTTTGGGAATTGCACCGTCTCAGATCGCAAGACCCTGCAGCGGATAGTGAGGACAGCTGAGAAGATCATCGGGGTCTCTCTTCCCTCCATCACGGACATTTACACCTCATGCTGCATCTGCAAAGCCACCAGCATTGTGGACGACCCCACACACCCCTCTCACACACTCTTTACCCTCCTGCCGTCTGGTAAACAGTTTCCCAAAGCATTCGGGCCTCACGACCAGACTGTGCAATAGTTTCTTCCCCCATGCCATCAGACTCCTCAATACTCAGTAACTGGACTGAAGGAAAACACACATACATACATATATACACACACAACTGAGCATCCTCCATCCTCCCTGCAATTTTTTTTTTGCAAGTTTTTGCACATGTTTATGCTGCTACAATACTCATTATATTATACTGTACATAGGCTGCTACTCTTATGTTCACACTATTTCAGCTACTTATATTGTACTCTTGTACCCTTTGCACTATTGTCCCCAGGTTCACTTTTAAACAGAACTGTGTACTGGTCAGCACTGTAGTCATTGTACTGTCTTGTGCTTTCTGCACATGTTTGCACTTGTGCACTTTATGTATAAATTATGTAGTCCCTTGTAGTTCTGTGTTGTTCTGTGTCATCTTATGTAGCACCTTGGTCCTGGAGAAACGTTGTTTCGTTTCACTATGTACTTGTATATGGCTGAAATGACAATAAACTCCACTTGAACTTGAACTTGAGAATGGCCAGACTGGGTCGAGCTGACAGGAAGTCTACGGTAACTCAAATAACCACTCTTTACAACCGTGGTGAGCAGAAAAGCATCTCACACATGCTGTATAGGCTCACTACAGAGCTTTTTAAACACACAAACACAACATTTTAACAAATTGTTAGACAGATTAAATATAGAAAGTAAAAAATGAAAAAAAAAAGAAAGAAATCTAGTTCATTACCAGTCAGCTGTACATGGGCGTGGAATTAGGAGTCTTTGGACCACAGCTGGATTTTTCTCTCCAGAATACTGTCTTACACAGGGACAATTTAATTAACGATGCTAAATTAGGATTAGACAGCTCTTCTTGTGCCATAAAGCTAACACTCTAATCGTAACCCTGCTCATATGAGGAATAAGGCATTATGATTGATATGTTATAATAGCTCCTGCACATAATACATAGTTATTACAAGATTGAGATATACTACTCGTAAGGTCCATCAAGAAAAACTCCAACAATTTTGTACGATCGAAAAATGAGTACTCATGTCATTGCGCTCCTTTTCTCATTAACACACACACACAAACACAAATTCCATGTCACACCACTCTTCTTCTTTCTCGGAAGTGTCAGACTCGCAATATTCTTATACACTGTGAGCTGTGTTTCCATAAATAGCTTCACTGTATACACACACACACACACACACACTGCAGAAACACATTGTCTCGCTGTCACAGAGGCTGATTTGGATTTCACACCCAGCGAGGTGTAATTCTGATTCTGTCCTCTATCTCGTCTGGGTATTAGCCGTCTTTCCTCACGGCTCAGTGTTTCCTCACTTTAGATCTGTACAGCTCAGGAATACTGAGTTATTATCAGCTCCTAGGTCTCAGTCCAGGCCTATGCAGCAGAGTCCTTTGATCATGCGTGTACTGTATATTATTGTGTTTACGATATTTTAAATTGCCACTAACATGTAGCATATGTGTCTATGCGAGTAGGCCACACCCTTGTTCATTACAGTGCAAAAATATATCTTAGGGACTAAAAACATCTTAATTACATCTGAATCTATCTAATTCCTCTCCTGCTCATTCTGAGATTATCATAAACAAATATAACAACATGAAGTATTTACTAATTACAAGATGAAATGTTCTTATTGTAATCAGTTACTAACTGTAATCAGTTAGTGTTGATGATTAGAGGTGCATCATTATTATTGTATGTTATCACTTAATAATCAACTGCTGTTTGTGGTCAGTCTGTAATCAGTGTCTGTAATCAGTCTGTAATTCGTTTATGCTCAGTATTCTCCTGTAACTTGTGTGTTTATCAGTCAATATCTTTTCAGTGTATACTGGGGGGCTATGATCAGTCTGTAATTTGTGTCAATGTGTTATCAGCTAGATTTAATTTCCTTTTATCTTTAGTCAATCAGTGTCTGTATTCTGTCTGTAATCCATTATTGTCAGTGACCATTGCATTATTAGTTACTGTCTGTTACTGGTTAGTGATTATAGTTAGTCTGTAATCAGTTTGTGTATGCGGGCAGTCGTGCTCAGTCTTTAGTCATTAAATGTCTGTAATTAGTTAGTGTCTGTGTTTAGTCTTTAATCCATTATTGTCAGTGACCAGTGTGTTATTGGTCACTGTCTGTGGACAGCCTGTCCCTGGTTAGTGTCTTTGGTCAGTGTCGGATCAGTATCTGTGATCAGTGTATAATCTGTTATTGTTGGTGACCAATGTGTTGTCAGTTACTGTCTGTGATCAGTCTGTTTCTGGTTAGTGACCGTGGTTGGTTTGTAATCAGTTTGTGTATATGGTTAGTCACTGTCTCTTATCAGGTCTGCTACCAGTAAGTGTCTGTAGGTGTATAGTTATATATACATGTCTGTATAGATAGTGTGGTCTGTATCTATTCAGTCTCTCTCATTAGTCTGTATCTGTGGTCAATCTGTAATTAATGTCTGTAATCAGTTTGGTCTGTTAATGTCTGTTTGTTTGGTCTGTAGTCTGTTATTTTCTGTGACCATTGTGTTATCAGTCACAGTTTGTGGTCGGTCTGTTACTGGTCTATGTCTTTAATCAGTCTGTGATCAGTGTCTGTGATCAGGCTGTAATCTGTTATTGTCAGACACCAATATGTTGTCTGTTACTGTGTGTTGTCAGTCTGCTACCAACTAGTGTCTGTAATCAGTCAGTCTATGTTACCAGTGTCTGTGGTCAGTCTGTAATCTGTGTCTGTGAACAGTTTTTAATCAATAAGTGTGTAATCAAGCTTTAATTAGTCAGTGCGTGTGTTAAGTCTGTAATCTGGTTTTGTCAGTTACTGTCTGTGATCAGTCTGTAAATGGTTAGTTTACGTGGTTAATCTGTGATCAGTCTTTAGTAATTAAGCATCTATAATCAGCCTTTAATGTCTGTAAGCCTGTAATCAGTGTATGTGGTCAGTGAGTAATGAATATCTGTAATCAGAGTTTTGTTCAGTCTGTAATGTGTTATTATCAGTGACCAGTCTATAATCTCTTGTTGTGTTGTCAGTTACTGTCTTTGGCAGTGTTTGTGTCTGTGGTCAGTCTGTAATCAATACCTATGAGCAGTCTTTAGTCATTAAGTGTCTGTAATTAGTCAGTATCTGTGTTCTGTGTTATAATCCATTATTGTCAATGACCGGTGTGTCAGTTACTGTCTGTGGTGAAGCTGATACTGTTTAGTCTGTAATCAGTCTATGTGTTTGTAATCCATTATTGTCAGTGTTCAGTGCTTTATCAGTTCATATGCGTGTTCAGTGAGTAATCAGTCTGTGATCAGTGTGTGACCAGTTACTGTCTGTAGTCAGTGTCTGTAATCAGTCTGTAATCAGTCTATAATCTTTTTTTTGTCCGTGACCATTGTGTCATTAGTTACTGTCTGTTACTGGTTAGATTCTGTGATCAGTATTTATTCAGTGTCTGTGATCAGTCTGTAATCAGTTTGTGACTTTGACTGGTCTGTAATCAGTTAATATCTGTGATCACTGTATTATTAGTTACTGTCTATGATCAAATAGTGTCTGATGAGTCTGTAATTGTGATGAGTCTGTAAATGTGTTCAGTCTGTAAATGTTATTGTCAGTGACCAATACGTTCGCAGTTATTGTCTGTGGTCAGTCTGTAGTCAGTGTCTGCAAACAGGGTGTATTATCAGTTACTGTCTATGACTGGCCTATAATCAGATAGAGTCTGTGGTTAGTCTGTAATCACTGTCAGTGACTGAGTTTTTGCACTGTACTGTGTAAAAAAGCACAAATGACATAACAGTCAAACATTCAGTAAGAGGGAGGCTCATTGTTTTAATTCAAATGCACGACAGCACAGCCCACACAAAATCATGCACACACACGCAGTAACAGGAAATTAGGCAAACACACAAATCCATATGCTCAGTCTTGTCAAAGAGGACAATCCTAAATTAGAAATATATTTGAGACAATGTCACTTTGAATTATTTCAACAGGATCAGTCTAGCTTTAGCTTCCAGGTTCTCTATTGCATTCCAGCTTTCTCTATTGCAAAGAAGTGTATTAACATTTTGATTTGATGAACAAGTGACAGACTGGAAAAAAAAAACACATTAAAAACTGAATTACACTGTTTAAGGTTAACATTCATCAGTAGTGCAATATTCAGTGATACACCATTGTGTAGATATCAGTGTTTCAAGGTGCATTTTAATATGCCAAATTTTCCATATGCCAAATTTTTGGGGGAATACCTGCTAGTGAATAAAATGCAAAAACAGACGAAACTGAACATTTCTGAGACAAAAGTTATCACTGTAACAGATTGTGCAGTGTTATGGCTACTCCCTTTGGTTTTACTCCTTTATCATTCTCCCATTATGTATACACAGCTGAACACAAGAACTGTGGCTTCGTAAAATAAACTTTTTTTTTTTTTTTTTTCAATTTAAGTTTTCATATTTGAAATGTGTGCCTCATATAAATACAAACACTTTGATAGAGCTCTCTTAAAGGCATATACAGGGTATACTGTAAAAATGCAAAGGTATAGGAATTGAAAATATGCCTTTGTTATTTTTCAAGAATTATTCATTCTTTTTTTTTTACTACTTACAATATATGCACTGTACAATATTATAAAATGATTGCTATTTACAAACATTTACATTAAAACAATAGCAGAATGAGTAAGAAGCTGGTAGGTGTTGAGAGGCTACTGAAGCATAAATATTATATTTACTCAGAGTATAAAAGCACTCAGAAATCTTTATATGTATTTATATATGTATATAACATACTAGGTGTCCTTATGAAGAATTCATTACAGAGTAATGTTTAGTTATGAAACTGTAATTATCTTTAAAATTAGTTTTTGTTTGTCCACCATTACCACAATAATGCGAATTCACACAAGTGGGCTTTTTTTTTTTAAATATAATGTTAGCACCAGGCTAACACATAAAGTAATAAACTACCATAACTCCCCTAATAGCACACCTACCATAAATACTCTAATAAATGGATATACAAACTATTACTCAGTGAATGATAGCATATAAGTCTCAGAGACCCTGCTAGAGGAGGAATAATGTGTCATATAGTCCAGACAATACGGTATTGTATATTACAAGGCTCAGCGATGAAGGTGTTTCATGAACATCTGGCATTTATTAACTCATAGTAGTAACTCAAGAGTATTGGACTTGTGATGTAATCTTTAAAAAAAAATGAAATCTGAGGTTTTCCCACGAGTTGTTTTTATCCATGAACTGTTTTCAAGTCCACACTAGAATGCAGAAACGCTACGAAAATGCCAAAACTGAGCACTTGCCAATTACTCACACTACCTGAGCCAGGAAGTATATGTCATTTATGACGTATATAAAAAATATATGGCTAGTACCAGCACTGAGCAGGCTGAAGTCTGTTATTATGCAGTGAGTGCAAAGTACTTTGTCTTTGCATGCAGCAATGCAGCATTAATTTCATACACAGTCCTGTTGAACTGGTGAATTTACTCTTTCTCTGATTTTAAAAGTGTGTTGCAGGATCGTGTGACTATCTACAGCCTATTACAGGATGATAGACATCAACAATTTCCCCTGTTTCTGTAAAAAGACAAGTTTTTTGAAGACGCTTTCAGAAAGATGCATTTTTCGTAGCAGAAGGCCACAATGCTAGGGGAATTGAAATGTATGATTTGAAACGATTTGAAATGTATCACGTAAAATGCTAAGGTTTTTAATACATATTTTTATGTTCAGGCCTTGAGCTTATACCCTTAGGTCTCTGTAAGTGAACGTATTTTGGGTAAATGCGGGTGGATAGAGGAATGATGTTGTTATGGTTGCTAGGGGAAGTGTAAGATTGAAGGAAGAGCTGGAGAACAGGAACCTGAAACGATATGCGTGGAACTTCAATAAAGTCCCATCTACATTTTTTCTAAGTTTTGTGCCTGCCTGCATTTCTTTTCTTTTCAACAATCTAACAATTTGGAGTCATGAACAGGATGTGACTGGGGTGCTGTGAATGCTCTATGACATGCATACAGTACTTCTCATTGTTTCCCACTGTGGAGCGTTTCAAACCTCTCAGGCCAGATAAAAGAAAAGAGTAAATGAAACTAAATCGAAGAAGAGACTGCAAGCAAGTTTGGGGAGGACGGCACAATAAATCTTAAGCGCTCAAGCCTAGGTTGGTTCAGAGTTTGCTTTATAAGCACACGTCTTAATATAGAAAGTCTAATTCTGGAGGTCAAGCTTTTTGTACAACACGGGTTCTTAAACGTTTTAAAGCCAGGGATCAATTCAGCTGTAAAATAAATCCCCTGGACCCAGATTTACAAACGCATTCACATATTAGGCTCATTTTTTAAACAATAATTTGCCTATTTATTGGAGCTGAAGAGCTTTTTATTCCACTCACAGAACACGTTTATTCAAATTGTCATTAGGCATGGAGTTAATAATATGACATTATTTATATTGTTGAGATCTTGAGGTTTGGATTAAGCCCAGTCAAACATGATAATAACTATAATAATAATAAATACTTAGAATGTTTTTTTAATATGGTAATAAAAGTATAAAATCACAGATCGCCTGGTCTTTGAGAATCACTGGCATATGGAAACGCAATTCTTTGTAACAACACAAGTCCACTCGTCCTGATTTACTACTCCAGGACATCCTTAAATGACCTGAAACCCTGACTGTACACATCTGGAATTTATTGAAACTCCTCATACGCTGATTAGAAGACATCCATGTTTGTGCGTGTTTCTTGGCATGGAGTATTGTCCTTAATTCCATCCATTAAAAAACAAATCATCTGAAAGGTACAGTATACAGGACGTAAACACAGTAAATGTGTAAAGGCTCCAAGTCACAAAACTCGTCATTACATTGCTGCTTTAACCCTTGTGTAGTCTTAACGTTATGTATACTCCCCTTGTCCTAAGGGTCAGAAATGACCTACCTTCACTAAACCCATTAAATAAAGCAGCTTAATTGAATTTTAAACCACAAATCAATTGTTCATGAAGAAACAACCTGTCATTCATACACAAGACTGTGATTATTTGGGTTTTCCTTCATTTAATCAGTGGACTTCACTCATTTTCTTTGCTGTTAAACATAGTGGCGGGTCATTTTTCACACTTAAGACAACACAAGGGTTAATCTAATCAAAGTTTCTTCATGTGTATTCATACTGAGTATATTATTAATATAACAGAAAATAGTTTCACATTTTTTGGCCTGCATTTATAACAGATTCCAATAATATGATGAATATGGCTGTTTTTTAAGTCTGGCTCGCACCACTCCTCAAATTTCATCTTTCTGAAGTGGGCCTGTAATTTACCTGGTAATACACAGCAGTGTGTGTGTGTGTGTGTGTGTGTGTGTGTGTGTGTGTATGTGTGAGGTGAGCTGTTTAACTGTGCTCCATTTTGAAGGATTTCCAAAAGCCTTTTTCGAATAGGTTGTAATTTGGTGGTCGTGCAAAGACTACAGGCTAAACCCGCCGCTGTTTCTTATATTTTTCATTTCTCTTAGCAAGATGCACTGCAGAAAATGATAGCAAGTCGAAATATCTTAAACATAGGCGAACGTTTCTAATAGTTCTCAGTACTAGATTACTATAAAACAAATATAAGTATATAAGGGATCAGATTAATGATTCTATCACAACACTGTTGAATTCTGGATTCTGATTGGTCAGAAGGTGTTGATTAATTTTCTGTAAAAGCAGCTTCAAATCACAGGTTTATATTAATGTGTTAACAGACTTCTGATTATTTTCCTATAACAGCACTCTCTGTATATCAGCATTCATTTCCAGAAAGAGAAATATTTCTAGAAGTTTCTAGCAAAATTATCAGTCAGTAGAAGAGTGGCCAATTTCAAGGAAAAAAAAAATCTAGAATTAGGCTTTAGATTAGTTTTAATGGCATCTTATAATGAGAAATATTAGATAAATTATCCCTCTATTTGAGATATTTCCACTTGATATCATATAATTTTTTTGCAGTGTGGTCCAAAAATTGAAAAGCTCCAGGTAGAAACATCAACTGGGGGCTGAACATGAAAAAGATGCTGTGAATATGTGTGATTAAATGTCTCACAAATTTCAAACTACTCACTGAACAACTGAACAAGGGCTGGGTGATACGAACATATAATATCCATATCATCCATATCATTTCTTTTTTTTTTTTTTTAAGAATTACAAACTGATTGGAAGCAGCTGATGTGATGTTAAAATTTTGTACTTAAAATTTTAAATGGCAAAATGTTAAAAAAATAGATTTTTTTTTACATTTTTGTAATTTTCATTGTTAAATATATATATATATATATATATATATATATATATATATATATATATATATATATTTTAATAAATAAAGGTGTCATTTTTTAACATAAAAATCTAACTGTATTTTTGTAGATAGTAAATATCATTGAGCATTGAAAATTTCTTCCACGTTCACTCTGGTTCTCATTTTACACTCAGAACTCTGAAATTCTGAAAGCCAACAACTCGCTTGGTTTTGTTTTGTTGTTGTGTTAAGTCTTATTATATTATAATTTTAGCCGTCATCAGTGAACCTGGATGGTTTAACAGAATAACACGTGCTCTTGAGCTGATGTAAAAGCATTCGCTAGCTGTTTGCTGCTGAACTTTTCATTTCTCATCAACCTTTTCCTCCTGAATATTGCTTTTCTATCACCAGGAAGCACTGACATTAGTGATCTAGCTTATATTAGCTACAAAACCAGCTTCAGATAGCTGCATGGATTTATGATGGATTTTGAGTAGATAATATTGCACGCTAACTCACTTTAGATTGGTGTGAATACGTGGATACTTGAGATTTAACCGATTTTCAGATTAATTAGCTGTTTCTGGTGGAACTTTGCTTGCTAACCCAATCATCCTGTACTCTATTCTGATCAATTGCTACTGACACGTTACGGTTTGTTGTCTAGCTACATGAGCAATGCTAACATTAACTTCAAATCAAGTGTTAGATGATAAATGGATCATTTTGGCTTGTTGTAATTCGACAGTACCGTATTTCTCTATAAGTATCATATATAATGTATAATTTAGAAGCAGATGAACTGCTAGCTGACCAAACTTCCAATATTTCAATCCCAAAGCAGAGATGAAGTCATTTTTAGCTAAGTGAAGACTTCTTTGTATGTGTATTATTACGTATTAATTTCAAAGTGCTATCTATGGTTCTCTAAAAGCTATCTATGCCTCACTTTTTGGATAAATGCATGTGGCAGATGAGTAAATGTGAATGTAAATGCAGTTAATGCATATTTTCTGACAGTTGTGTTCGCTACAGTAGACGTGAGATTATATTGTCTTCCTGACATGTGCACTGCTCTTAAAACTGTAAAGTGGCATCTCATTTTAATTCTCATTAGAATTCATTTTAGAACAAATCCTTACATATCCATAGATAGGTGTGTGTGTGTGTGTGTGTATCAGAGGTGGACGAATCATAAATTTATTATCTAACCCACAGTAAAATCTTCAGTCTGACCAGTGTTTTGGTTGCCCAGAAACCTAATTGATGTGGCCAAAGAGTGAAAACTAACATAATTTAAAAATGTACAGCACACTAGTTAGCTAGTAAAGTGGATTAATCCAGATTAAAGGAGTTTATGATCACGTGTCCACTCTCAAAAACCGTCAGCGAGTTGTCAATAAACGTTTTGGATATATGCTGTAGAGTTCTCTCCTCCTATCACACATAAGAGAAATTATGGCTAGAGTATTTATTTCCTCTCAATATGTTTAACCGCTAGGTGAATGAATAGACTTGCGCTGGATTTTTTCTAGTAAAAACTGTTATACAGTTGTAAATCATCTTACTTCCACCTGAAGAACATCTCCAAACTCTATCCCATCTTAATCTGGTCTGATGCAGAGAAACCTGTCCACGTGTTTCTCCTCAAGGTTCGTTTATTGCAACACATTCTTCATCAGGATCCCTGCAAATCCCTGAACACATGACCACACCACTCCCAATCGCTGCACTCCTAATCTACACTGCTGACCCATTTCCTATAGGATGCGATATAAACTATTCTCGTCTTGACCCTACTCTGGGGAAATGCCCCACTCTATCTCAGAGAGCTGCTTACCCCCATGACCTCCACCCACAACCTACCATCCAACAATACCCTTCTCCTTCATATGCCAAGCAGCAGACTTTACACCAATGTGAGATCGGGCTTCTGTTCAGCAGCACCTCGCCTGGGGAACAGACTCCCAGATCACCTGAGGCCAGCACACACTTTGCATATTTTTAAGAGAAATTTAAAACTGTTTCTTTTTTAAAATGCCTGATAACAGATGTCTCCACAACAGAGGTTCCTGTCCTATTCGCGTAGAATTTGTGGGCGTGCAAAATTTTTAAAACGACGCATTGCAGATAGAGGCGCTATATATCAACATTACCCATAAGATCGCACATCACGATCTCAGGTGTACGCCTTTCCGGAAATACGCAAAGTCAATGCAGTGGAGAGGTGGAGAGGTTTGACGAAGACCATGTGACAGAACTGGTGTTGAGGTGCAGACACTTGTACGACACTTCACTTCCACTGATAGGAATCGCGTTCGCGACGCACGGAGAGACATCGGCAGAAGTCTCGAGAGTGACACGGAAACGTGCAAAATTTGCTGGAAGAAGCGGTGTGAACGCCTTGAGCGTCCTCCTTGTTCTGCTGCCCCCTTGTGGATTAGCTGATTATGACAGACCATGTGTAAGGTATGTACGCAAAAGATTCATGCCAGACTCACACACTTTTGCGTTTGCGTACTTTTGTAGAGTATGCAACAGGCTTTTGTGTTTCTCTTTATAGTTTATGGCCTATTAATGAATATGCGTTTAATATGCATGTTTCAGTGTCTGAGTACGAATTTTGTATTTTGTGCCTTCCAAATGTTTTGCCTTGGTTTTATAATTTGTCATCTCTTACTTTACTTTGTAGCACTTTTGAATGAATATGCAGTATAAATAAAATGTATTATCATTATTCTTATTATTATTATTATTATTATTGTTATTATTATTATTATTATTGTTAACTGTAATTGATTGTAAGTCTCGGCTGATGTGTGTAGTGCAGCAGGTGGTGGGATTGGGAATGTGTAGCATGTGTATACCTATAGCATTACTGTTAAGTGCGTTAGGTTTAAACACACACATCTAATTAAAATGTTTCTTTTGTGGAAATCAATTTTCAGGTTTTTAAATCTGTTTGTAGAGCAAAAAAAAAAAAAACCCCAAAAAAAACGAGTAGCCAGCAGACGAACAGGTTTGTCCAGGGTGCTGGGGCTACTGATTTGTCCACCCCTGTATATGTACATGTGTTTCTTTCTAAATATATTATTAATATGTTATTAAGAATACAATGCTAGTGTGCATCCAGATATCCTTTACATAAAGTTCATTGGAGTGATACGAGATGATAATAGGAGCAGGAGCATCTTTGAGAGGAACAAAAATAACAATTTTATTTTTTAGAAAATAAACTTAAAGGATTATTTGCTTTTCAAACCATTGGCAAGGCTGCTATTGTTATTATTTTTTTCCCTTTTGACAGTTTATGCATACCAGTTTTAACAAAGCACATGCAAATTATTAACTTTTTATTGATCAGGCAAAACCTGAAGACTTCTCTCTCCTTTCCCTCCTTTTCCAAATCACTTCTGTATATTACACAGCCGGAAAACTACATACACATACAATTTTACAAAACCTCCCTCTAGGAAATGGCATTTAAATAAGAAAAACAAAAAAGAACAAAAAAAAAACAAACAAAGAATGGTGTAACACACATCAAATGACAACTAATGCACATGCTAGGGTTGACAGTAATATTTTGGCATGGCATTTCTTTAAATAAATCAGTGTCTCATTTTCATATCTTTCTAAATATAATAGAAAAAGAAAATCGTCCTGAAAAGTAAGTCCAGATAGTCCGAACTTTTTTTTTTTCTCATTCAGTGGTGTGGCACTTGAGATTCCCCTCAACGTGAAGACATCTCTAGAGATAAAACATAATAATTTTTTCTCTCCCTGTAAAAAATAATCTTTCCCTCTGTATTGTAGCTGAAGCTCGAGTGTGCATCGTCTGGTGTGATAAGAAGGTCAGGCTGTAAAATTCAAGCCTGGTTTCTTGGAGTTGCTCAAAAAAAAAAGGGCAAACAGCAGCCCGCTAATGTAGAGTGTACAGATAAACGAGTTTCTGAGGAAAAAAAATTCCATGCTTCATGCTTTTCATCCTTTATTAAGAGACTCATTGAGTTTTATCGGATTTCATCCCCTACTTATGCTCCCTGTATATTAGAATAATATATTATCCCGGGGCACACATCTCGTCATGAGAACCGAACAACAACTTAGAAGAGTGGAAAAAAAATGAGATTTTGGTTAAGGAGCAGCTTTATTGTGTGTTTTCTGAATAAATACCCTGGTTATTGAAAATCAGGAAGAATGTGTGGGCGTGGCCCGTTGCCCTGGGGAGGTTTCCTGTTCAGACGGACTTGCGTCGCCTCATCAGGCGCGAATTGTCCGTGAAGCTGTGCAAGCCGGGGGAAACGGAGCTGATAGGGGAGGGCAGGAAGCTGTTCTTCAGCGCGCTCGGTGAAATCTCCTCGATGTGGTACGTCACCGGCGAGTGGAAGTATCTCGGCTGGCATGTGAAGGAGTTCTGGTGCGCAAATGGCCTTCCTCCCAACCCCATCCCCCCTCTTCCTCCTCCTTCTCCCGCCAGCATGGCCGAGCTGCCGAAATCATGCGAGTGATAATGCATGCAGGAGCAGACTGACTGCAGATCAGCAACTTCTGATCTGTACTGATCCCGATCTCGCCTCCTTCTGTGCATCCGACCGGGCATGGCGTCTTCCTGGACGTGGACAATGACGCTGCTCCTGTTTCCTGCCAACGAGGCCCGTTCCTCAGCGTCTCGCCGCTCGTCCTCGCTGTTCATGGTGAGGAAACGCAGCACCACCAGGTTGAGGAAGGCTCCGATGACGGTCAGCCCCACCAGGATGTACATAAAGCTGAAGGCCACATACAGAGGCTTTCTCTGCAGAGCACGGTTCTTCTGCAGCGCCACAAAATCGCCAAATCCGATGGTGGTGAGTGTGATGAAGCAGTAGTAGTAGGACTGGAAGAAGCTCCAGTCCTCGTAGTGCGAGAAAGCGGCGGCGCCGATGCACAGCGTTCCCATGCATGAGAAGAACCCGACCGTCACCATGTTCTCCATGGACACATCTGTGATGCGCATCCCACAGCACTTCTTGATGCGCTTCAGCAGGTACTTGACGAACGTGTTCATGCGCTCACCCAGGCTCTGGAACATCACTAGCGTCAGAGGGATTCCCAGAACCGCGTAGAACATGCAGAACGCCTTCCCCGCATCCGTACCCGGAGCTGCATGGCCATAACCTGGGAAGAAACACAACAACAGACTTTAGTCCAAAATCTCAGGAAGCACTCACCTCATATATACAAACTTTATTTAGGTTTCATCCTAGACTGAAGTGTTCTCAAGTGTTCTTGGTCTCTTAAAGTGGTTCTGACAGAGAAAATACTGTAGCAGAGCAAATAAACGTATTAAAAAAACAAACTGGCCGTAGTTCAGCGGCTCAAGCTTTCTAAACATGAATCATCACAGCGTCTGTAACAGATCCCCTGTAGCAGTTTATCCAATCCGGCCACTCAGCTTCAACTAAAACCAAAGGGAAAGATGGAAATTTATTGGGAGTTAGCTCTGAGGAAGATGAAGCTTTATTTGTGGTATTTCTCTCATTCGCAGTTATTTCATAGCTCTTTTTTTATTAAACTTATTGGTGTCTCGAGCTTCAACAATTACGTGTGAAAATGATCTAAAGTGTATATTGTTTTAAATGTGAGAATTCTCCTGGAATTATTTTCCAGTCACAGTCGTCAGCTTGTTAAAGTGTGATACTAAGAGTAATGACACCATAACCCGAGAGGAGAGAAAACGTGAAGACCATTAGCATAACACAGCATTAAAAGTAGACTATAAAACTACCAACAACTCCAAAAAGAGATGACCATACAGTTTGGAAAGAAGTTAAAAGCCAGACAAAATGTACACATTTTTCGACTTCAGTGCATTCAGAAGTGGGAAAACTCGGTGAAAGCTTGTCTTTTGTCAGCAACAAGCTACTTAAGCATGGTCAGTATTAGAGATTTCACAAACTAATGTATCTGTATGTTGACTGATCTAAAGATATACGACTATAATCTCATGTAGAAGCAGAGAAGTGGAACGTTATGGTGTGAACTGACTGATTTAATGTTACATGCTGAATTCAGGACACTTTCCTGACTTTCCGAGCAGAAATTTGTAGGAATTACAAATTGAGAGAGCGTTTTGTTTAAGTTTTCCTATCGGAGATTCGGAAGAAAAAAACAGACATATGAATTCTGATATGAAACAAACAAAACAATAAGATTAGATTCATTAAAGTCACCGATATCATGTTTCGAAGCCCATGCATGTATTTAGTAATAAATTACTAGTATAAAGTAGATAAATAAACAAAAAAACAAGAAATAAATCCAAATGGAAACCGTCCTCAATCCAACATGCTCCACCCCTTTAGAGTGACAAAGTGGTGTCCACATTTGCATATTGGAACATGATTGGCTGTTATACCTTATGACCCAATAACACTTAGACTACAGGAACTAAACACGCTGTGTCATGCTGTTATAGTAAAATAATCAACGACAGGGTGGTGTGATGAAGCGGAGTTACTGTTACCATCCTAAAGTTGATTATTTTCCTACAACTGCATATACTGAAGTGTTTTATACCTCTTATACAAAAGCAATTTTCCAACAATTACAAGTTTTTTGTTTACTAAAGAACGACACATTATAGTTTTATCCATTTATCGTTACGTTTTATATCAAAAATGACGGATTATTTTGTTCATTGTTGAGTCTGCACTGCGCTGGATGCATGCAATCCATTTTAGCTCATGATCCGAGTCGTTAGCTGTCTTTTTTTTTTTTTTTCCAAGATCTTAACAAGACTCTGCTGTATGTGCATCAGTCCATTTAGCTCATCATTTATTTTCTGCATCCAAAAGAGACTTGGCCTTGTTTACAAGTGTGACCAAGCAGAAAAAAAAAATGAGATTAACCTTATCGCACCTCCGCCAAAGTGTATTGATTACACAGTACAACTTACACACACACGCGCGCGCGCGCACACACTTTTAAAAAATGAGCCGAGTCATTAATCTTGGTGTGGGTTCGGAGATCAGGAGTGGGTGTGTTCGATTAGTCAGACGTCTCCTCTATTCCCTGACTCGCTCTCGTCTGAGGGGAGGAAGTAGAAGAAGAAGAAGAAGATGGAGGGAGGGAACGAGGGAGTGGGCGTTATTGGTTTGGAAAAGGCAGGAAGTCTAGATGGGCCAGTAAAGCTTTTAGTTTAATGAGCCTTTATGTGGAGGCAAAGAGCTAAAAGTTGCTGAGTCACTGGGAACCTAGCAGGGCTTTTCTAATGTGTGCTGAGCTGATGGATGAGATATTGAGACTGAGGGGTGGAAATACACCACAATGGAGCCTCTGAATCTCTGAAAACCCAGCCTGGCCTACTGTTCATTCTCCTTTTACGATGATACATAGCTGTGGTGTTTTTTTTTTTACAAGCTACACTAACCTGAGGAGCCAGCTTCCTTTACACATTGGCTGTAACTCAAGAAATGATGGATTTGAAGCTACCTGATGAGTGCCATCGCCAAGCCATTGTGTCATTTTGCACGGCACTTAACTCTAAAGCAGTTAGCTAATGTACAGTCATTCACTCTGGCCAAAAGTGTCAGCAAAATCACCGTCATGGTCTAAAAAAAATGTTTATCGATCCCAAAAAAAAAAGAGTTTGTTGGATTAAATAGGGTTATGACAAAATAGAAATATAGATACACTGTATATGTGGAATGAAGAGAAATCTATAACTACAGAATGCACAAGTGCACTGACAAAACCTTTAAGTACGGAATAAAACACTTGCGGGGGTGGAGTTATAGGAAAATAATCAATGATGACATTATATTTCCCACAACAGCATGTCCGGAAGTGTTTTACTCCTCCTATATCACAGCAATTTAACAACTCTAACCATTTTTATTTATTAACATAAAATGATATGTACTTTTTATCTGTTTATAGCAGCTACAAATCGCAGGTGTATATTAATGCACTCGATCTAATACGATAACATTTCTGTAGCTACTGCTTATTCACAGAGACTTGTACAGCAGACGCTCAACGGAAACGGATTTAAAAACGTGTGTAATCACATGTGAAATGGTGAAGTTTTCTCCAGGGTAAGGAGATGTTTATGTAACATTTATGGAAGGAGTCTCCAGTGTCAGTGCTTTGTAACAGTCAGAGGTAAAGCTGTAACTTTGTAAGTTTAAATTAGTATATACTGGACACTTCTAGCTCTGTTGGTAAAGCATGGGACTCTTGATCTCAGGATTGTGGGACTGAGCCCCATGCTGGGCGCCAAACCCCAACCACTGGGGCTGCACAGGTTACTGCACTCTCAGTGCTGGTCCTGAGCCAAGATAAATGTCTTGCCATGCAGACAATGGAAGACAATGGAAGGTGATCCGCAGTGGCGACCCCTAACAGGAGCAGCCAAAAGAACAGCAACAACAACAACATCCTTGACGCTTATTGTTCTTCTCTCCGAGTGCACATTAATATACCTGTAGTAAAGCTGGATAAATGCATCAGCAAGGATGTACGGAACATAAAAGAACAGAAACACCACATGTACAAATGACTATTTTAATCCTATTTGAAGCTCACAGTGATTTAACAGATTATAAACCTTTTCTCATTTTGTATCTGTGTCTGAGAATGATTGCTTTAGATGCTATGAACAGCAGTGCTGAGTCAATCCACGCACCAGGCCGAAGCTCAATAAATCAAATAGCCTACAATCCTTCCAGTTAATCACATCTGCCAATAAGAGTTCACTACAGAGAGGTTTAATTACTGTGGGTTGCCTGGAAATGCTTTATTAATTACTGCGCTTGTAATGTAACAAGGAACAAGAGGAATGGGGGAAGTAGCTCTTAATGCATAAAGAGCAAATGTTTCATTGTTCTATAGTACTATAAGTTTCCAAAGCCGTTGAAAGATTTATAAGCCGTTATAGTTCAGGATGACGTTGAGCAAAAAACTGCTTTAAAATGATTAACTTGTGAAGCCTGTGCTAACTACAGCAGGGTGATGAAGGTGAAGGAGTGATACTGAGCATCATCATCAGCATCATCATCATCATCATCATCATCATCATCATCATCCCTGCAGTGTGACATCAGCAGCCTGTAGCGTTCTTCTTAACCTTAAATCAATCAATGAACTGGTCAACATTTTAGTTTTCCTTAAATTTCCACATGGCACTAATGAACAAGCCACAGGAAATGTCAGCGATCATGTCACAATTCAGTCACAGCAAAGCGGACTGCAAGCTGTGTTTACGCACACAGGTAAGATGTCCGTGATGTCATGTGGTCAATTCTGCCAGATCTGAAACAGACACAGCTTGTGAAATCTGAATAAAACAGACAGCACTGGTGTGACAGAGATAAAGTTCAGCTTTGTATACGACTACATGTTTTCTTTTTTTTTTCCTCAAATGCACTCGTGGTCTGAAAAAATAAACCGCTGCAATCCTAGCATTCTCACTCAGACAGCTGTCTCGCAGACGGCCCTCCTGCGTTCGGCTTTGCCTGTGCTCCCTCGTGCACTTCGATGCTCTTAGAACTCGTTGGCATTATGTTTAACCGGTGACTCAGCACGTTGAGAGAGACACGCAACCCTCTTCCACATGTAAATAAACTCCCACGATGGGCAGGTTTTAATCTTATTTGGCAGCGTGCTTATGTGGCCCACTTCGCTATGCTCTCTAAAGAGAGATAATACGATTGGAGGAGTGTTGAGCTGCAGAAAATAAAAATCACACAATCACACTGCTGATACTATTACACCGCTAAGAGCATTCTGGATTCTGATTGGTCGGAAGGTGTTGATTCATTTTCTAAAACAGCAGCTCTGACAGTAGTGCAGCTACAAATCACAGGTCAGGTTTATATTAATGCTCTGGTTCTAATACGTTATGGTTTCCATAGTAACAGCTCGTTCATAGGGACTTGTATGGAGGACGCTCAACATAAACGGATTACAAAAACGCATGTAAACGTTGATATGTGAGGATTTAACATTTATGGAAGGAGACTTCTGTGTATTTTTACTTATGACCAATATTCCTGGTTCAAAAATAATCCGCTTTAAGCTATTTATTAACAGTAAATAAGACAATGTGAATGCCAAAAACTCAGCTTAATATTCATCTTTTACTTTCCTTAAAAGAGAGGGAGAGTGTAGCCTTGTTGGAACATTTATACAAGCTGGTCCAAATGGGTTGTTCTGACTCATAGAGAAATATTACACTATATTTGCTACTGAACAAACTTGTTAAAATATTCATCTTCCTCCTTTTCTCTCAGGACATGTATAATTGCTGTCTAATTGCATCCCTATAAACCCTTAATGATTCTACAAAAGTGATGAGTCGGTTTGTATTTTTATCACTTTAAATAATTCGAAAATAGACATACACTAGCTCTGCTTGTTTTTCAGAAACCAAGTATTCACTTTCACACATTATTTTTTTCTTTTTTAAATACTCCTGAATATGCATTATACCAGTTCTAATTTCTGATGTTTCACCCTTTATAACCTAACGATCCTCGACTTCCTTCTCTCTTTCTTTTGCCAGAAGCTGCTACTATTGATTGAAAATACAACGTTGTTTTTAGCTGTGTGTGTGTGTGTGTGTGTGTGTTTGCGTTGGTGTGTATGGGGTCAAAAGAACCCTAAGCACTTGGTGAAAAAAAAAAAATTGCTTCCCTTGTTTGCCGGTCACAAATCGAATCTATCGAGCGCCGGTGTGCTATAAATAGAGCGCGTAAACGGCTGGAGGAGAGGGGCGCGAGCCGGTGGGGACCGCTGCGAGATCAATGCTCATGAGCCCAAATGAACAGCAGAAAGCTGGTTAAGTTCACGCGAGCCGCACAGCCGGGGAGAGAGGAGGGTAATGTATGCGTGCGTCTGTTCGTCTCACTTCAGCCGTGGGCGTCCGCGTGGGCGAGGGATGGTAGAGGATTTGAATATGGCTTTACGGATGGACATTTAGTGTGCATCCTTTTATATCATGCTACGGTAATCTTTAGCCTAACTGATATACTAACATTAACTGCACAAATGACATGTCCTTATGCAACTATATCTTAAAACTCTGGGTTCCTTCATGACAAAGATTCGTCATTCATCCTTCACAATCAGAGAATCCATCAAGTGTGTTGAAATGATAAAGTAATAATCGATGAGCCTTGAGATGCACAACAACACAAAACCAATCCTAACAACAATAGAAAGAGTAGTGCAACATTTTTACAAAAATATTCCTCTAGTTTGTAATGGTTTTTTTTATCATTTTGGTCATCAACAATAATAAATTTAGATCTGAATGTTAAAAAAAGTTTGTTTATAAACATAAAGGTCTTTTTTTCTCATATATAATGTTTTGCCCTTTTTCACATATGGTCTATTTATACAGGGCCAATCCATTTATTTAATAACATAAGTGATAGAAAAAGCTAAATTTAACACACAATTTTATGTAATAAAACATTGTGAACATGAACAGATGTCTTTTTTTAAATAGCTCATGCACAAAAGGGTTAATCTGGTGTGCTTATGAGGAGAAAGCACAGAAATGTGAAGTAGGTGTAAATATTCCTGCAGCAAAGCTGCATTCCAAAGTAAAAACATTTGTCATTAAAGGCTCAACATGCAGAGCACAGATAAAGCGTCTGCTATCCAGGGCGATCTGAAATGGAGCGTCGGCCGGTTTGTGCAGGTGATATTAAGCGTGGAAATTGAGGCTAAGAAAAGGTCAAACTGTTAAAGTGTCTCTGCAGGGCTGCAGTTTGAGTGATGTGATCTAAAGCAGGGCTCCAGACTTTTATACGCCGAAAATATAAAGTTAAAGAAGTCGTTGAGGGTTCAAGCGTACTTTATTCACAATGAGTTCACATCCATTTTTATTATGTAGGAGATGAATGTCTTGGGATATAACTCAACTTCTGTATGATATCAACGATCTGATGTATAAAAGATGCATTTAAAGCCGCTAAAGATTCAATATGATATGATTTAGTGCATGCCTCCTTTACTGCACTCAGGCACAAACACCACGCCTCCTCAACCTCCTCAACCTACTTTACTATGACTGACAGGTACAGAGGCCACACCTCCTTCACTGTAACGGACAGGTACATAGGCCACACCTCCTTTAATGAGACTCATAGATACAGAGGCCACACCTCTTTTAATGAGACTGCTGGATACAAAGGCCACGCCTCCTTTAATGAGACTGCTAGATACAAAGGCCACGCCTCCTTTAATGAGACTGCCAGGTACAGAGGCCACGCCTCCTTTAATGATACCTTTAATTTATCCATTTATTGTTACATTTAATGATGTGGAAGGTTCATGAAACAAGCTAGTTCCTGTTCTCGCTTACGTTATAGCAGCTATAAACAGTCATTTTTCTCTCTCTTGAAGTTAATAAGTGTAAACTCCTGAAGATGTCAGAAAACTTAAAGTTACAGCTTCCTCTTACTTCTGACTGTTACAAAGCGCTGACACTGGAGACTCCTTCCACACTGGAGACTAATCCATTTATGCTGAGCGTCTGCTGTGCAAGTCCCTGTTAATGAGCTGTTACTATAGAAACGATAACATATCAGAACGAGTGCATTAATATAAACATGTGATGTGCAGCTGCTCTACCGTCAGAGCTGCTGTTGTAGAAAAGCCGTCTGAGCAAACAGGAAGAAGAATACTATTTGATATTTTCATCAGAGGAGCCTAGGAAACCTCAGTGTGGATTTCTACTCATACAGCAAGTAAATTAAAATACAAGCGACAAGACAACCAGCAGCTCTGGATATGATGGAATAAAGCATGAGGCTCTCTTGTGTTGGTTCTCACATGTGTACAGAGCTAGCGCTTTAATTAATCTCTGATCAGATAATAGAGCAAAATCCCACAAGTCTAAGAAGGCAATAAGATTTTATTCGAAGGCTATTTTATTATTTACAAGTGCCCCATGACGGCGGAGACTTAATTGAACTTTGAATCTTTAGGGAGAAAGAGAGAGTGAGATATAAAGGGAGGGAGATATGAAGAGAAAGAGAGACTGAGAGTCATATATCACGGGTGTTTAGCAGTACAACAGCATAAACATATTGTTTGAAAGCCGTCTGCTTTCCAGATGCTATCTCCATAAAGCCTGCTTCAGTCAGACAGGTTAATTACTGTACAAGTGCTTTATAGAGCCGTCCATTTCACCTGCTAATCCACCTCCAATTACACCTTCAGCAATTCAGCCATTATCACCACCAGCTACATCACTCTAATGGACCAGAGAGAGAGAGAGAGAGAGAGAGAGAGAGAGAGAGAGAGAGAGAGAGAGAGGGACAGACAGACAGACAGACAGTTAGACAGAGAGAGAGAGAGAGAGAGAGAGAGAGAGAGAGAGAGAGAGAGAGAGAGATCAAGACAGACAGACAGACAGAGACAGAGTACAAGAGTCAGACAGACATTCAGACAGAAAGAGAGACAGAAAGAGAGGTAGCGAGAGATCAAGACAGATTGAAAGAGAGACAGTGAGAGATCAAGACAGACAGACAGACAGAGACAGAGAATGAGAGACAGACAGACAGAGAGAAAGAGAGACAGAAAGAGAGATAGCGAGAGATCAAGACAGACAGACAGACAGAGAGAGAGAGAGACAGACAGAAAGAGAGATAGTGAGAGATGGAGACAGACAGACAGAGGGAGAGACAGAGGGAGAGAGATACGCTAACGAATCACGTTTTATCCCCTCATGTTTTTAATGATGACTGCATCAAATCACTCAGTGTATTCACTTCAGGTGTGTCTCTTGGGGGCGTGGCCTAACCAGGTGGTCTTTTAATGCTGCTACTCCTCGTACTCTGAACTTGGAAAGTCAATTTTACAGAGATCTGAACGCATTCCAATGCTTCTGCTCAGAAAAGCACAGACGCCCAGAGCAAGGTCGTATTTGTCTGATTAGGCTCTGAATTTGATAAACATATATAAGAAAATATACATTCATTATTTCTGTGAGATTAACAAAAAGAAACGATGTATAAGATACAAGGTTAACTGTCCTGTCCATCAGTGTTCTGAGATATTAACTGGTCCTTCATGTTGGTTTACTGTTGACTGTGTGCACCGCCATGTTGTTGTGACATCAGGTGTGTTGATGTCACGGTGGATGTTGGATTACCGAGTCAGAGGTCAGGTTTTTCCGCATACTGAATGCAAGCAGACGTCGCGTTCTCCTCTCTTGAATTCTGGATTGTGATTGGTCAGAAGGTGTTGATTAATTTTCTCTAACAGCAGCTCTGACAACAGTGCAGCTGCAAACCACATGTTTATATTAATCATTTTAACACGTCACCATTTCATATCACTGATACGGTGCAGTTTTCTGTAAGGAGATGTTTATTTAGCATTTATGGAAGGAGTCTCCAGTGTCAGCACTCTGTACCAGTCAGAGATAAAGCTGTAACTTTATGGACAGAGGAGTTTACTAACTCCAGCAACGAACTTGTTTCACGGACCTTCCACATCATTAAATGTAACTATAAATGGATAAAAAGTGCACTGTGTCATTCATTAATAAATAAAAAAATGAAATCTTTTTTTTTTTGATGTAACATTGATGTAACATGAGAGGAATAACACACTTCAGGGTGTGCTGTTATAGGAAAATAATAAACTTCCAAGTGATAACTGTTCATCAGCTTCATCACACCATCCCATTGTTGATTATTTTACTATAACAGCACCACACGGAGTGGTTTGTTCCTTGCGTGTTGCACATCCTTTCTAATTCAGGCGAATTGTATTTGTGTTTCTTCTGCATGCTTTTATGACTTTCTCAGAGAGAAACATCTGAGATCTCTTCCAGCTGCTCTGATTCCCTTCTTTAGCTGGATGGAGTGTTAGATAATTACTGGAAGAGCCAGAACTTTAGCTTTTTTTTCTTTCAGTACAGTGCTCTCTAATCCACCCCTCTGTCTCTGCGAGTTTTCCAGAGCCGACGAATGCAATGCCTACAGGAATAAACAGTGCACGCTGTTTTTCAGGTACAAGTCATTTGTCAAATTAAGAATTAGTTTGTTTCCGTGCTACGGTGCTGCTTTTAAGCTGCCTGATGCCTCGATACTTGCAAATGTGCTCAAAAAATTCATGCAAAACACAAATGTCTCAAAGATATGTGCATTTATTGATTGTTTTGTTTATTTATATACGAGATGCAGTTGCTAATAACCGAGCCTTAACAATAATTCATGCTAAATCAACTGCTGTAGCAGTGATGTGATGTGATGTCCTATCAGGAGGCGCAGAAGTTCTTCTTCACAGATCACAGACTTCAGGTTCATCTACAATGAATCCGAGTCGAAAGCTGGAGACTGCAGGAGTGGTAACAACTACAACTTTCCTTACAACACTGTGAAACACATCGGACTCCGTCTCCAATCACCAATCACCCCCTATGCACTACATTCCTACACTACACACTACATACTTGACTATCGAGAAATCTGGATTTTTGTCTCAAATCGAAAACTAACATTTCGTTCCTAAAGCAGGTTTCGTCTCCACGGAAGTTCCTCCATTGTTCCTCCAAGGTCCTGATTTGTACTAAACAGAAATGTATAGTAATTTACACTAGAGCGCTAATCTAAGATTTGTGATCTTCTCGTTGCACTTGTGTACTGTTCCTATTACAAAAAATCACCTTACTAAATGTACACTTTTCGTGTCCATCATGTACAGCAACTATTTTGAAGCGCAGCGCCCTTTGATCTCTGGTGGCCCCGCCCCCTTCTCCTAAGTACAATGATTTTAAAGCTAAACCATATCCCATGGTCGTTTGTGCACATCCTCAGAAATTAACCGTGTGTGTCTGTATGGTGCAATACCAACAAAACCAGTGGGGGCAGTACAGCACCACATGACACTGTGTCCACAACTGACTACACAAACTAGCTTCGTGTCACAAATCACATTCTCATGTATGATTCCAGACGGTTACTGAGTGCTAACACTACACAGTTTTCCTATTACAGTGAGTGTTTACATTTTGAAAGCCTCTTAAGTAGCATTTAAACCTAGCTAATGGTATGATTTGTTTTCTGGATCTTTTGGATTAGTAAATACTTTTGAATCTAAGGGCAGGGTTTTCGATTTCACATGCAGCTCATGACAACAGTCAAGACGACAGTGGAAAGTTTTAAAGAGAACCAGAGCTCGTCAGTGTGTTTACCATCGCTGTGCATAAAATCGCTAAACATTTTACAGTGAAACCTGATGAACAGGGATGTATTGGTTCTGATGTGCTATCTAGTGGACGTCGCTTTTAATCCCACAGATGTTTATAAAGTATGCAGACGAGTGTGTGAACGATAGCACTTGCATTGCCGCTGCTTCTGCACACACACACACACACACACACAAAGTTATGTGTCAAGTACAAACTTCACCTCATACATCATCAGCGCAGCGTATTAACAGTACACTAGATCCCACAGGGTTTCCCAGTGGGAAGATTTTGTACATGATTCGGGACTTCCTGTTCCTTCCTCCTCAGTTCCTGCTGCAGTTGTGCCTTGGCCACGCCCTCTTCTCACCTGTGTCTTCATCTGTTGCATTTCTGAGCCTAGTTTCTTATTTCTAGATTTTCTGGTTTTGATCTAGTGTGTGTTTTTGACCTTCACCACTGTTAACCATGATGATGATGCCTCCGTGTGTGTGTGTGTGTGTGTGTTTATTTCGACCCCCTGCTATGGACTGGCAACCGTTTCTGGAAAAACCTCAGTAAAAGGACATCTGGAGTCCCTGTGACTCAGCAGCTGCCAACATTGCAGTAAATTCAATTCATGTCACTTTGTTTCACTTTAAAGCAAAAGTTTAGGCTGAGAGTCTGAATCTTGCTTCTTTACTTTTACACTGGAGCAAAAAAGGCTAATGTAGCTAAAAGTAAAGGATGCTAATAGCTCCAGTGCATCCAGAAAGTGTTCAGACCCCTTCATTTTTTCATATTTTATTAGGTTATGTTTGTTATGCTAAAATGCTGTAAATCCTACACTCCATATCCCATAATGACGAAGCAATAACCTGTGATAGAAATATTCAGTCCCTTTGCTGTGAGACTTGAAATTCAGCTCAGGTGCATCCCATTTCTCTGAATCATCACAAAAGCATGAAAACATGAAATTTGAATTTTTTTTGCAAATTCCAAGTGGGTTTTCATGTGTCCTCCATTGAGGAGAGGCTTCCATCTGGCCACTCTGCCATAAAGCCCAGATCAGTGGAGTGTTGTAGTGATGGGTGACCTTCTACAAGTTCCTCCCATCTCCACACATGATCTCTGGAGCTCAACCAGAGTGACCATCGGGTTCTTGGTCACCTCTCTTACCAAGGCCCTTCTCCCTGATGGCTCAGCTTGGCCAGGTGGCCAGCTCTAGGAAGAGTCCTTCAGCAAGTTGTTCCAAAATTCTTCCATTTAAAGAATTATGGAGGCCACTGGGCTCTTGGGAACCTTCAGTACAGCAGAAGTTTTTTTGCAGCCTTCCTCAGATCTGTGCCTTGACACAATCCTGTCTCTGAGGCAGTTCCTTTGACCTCATGGCTTGGTTTTTGCTCTGATATGCATTTTCAGCTGTTAGACCTCATATAGACAGGTGTGTGCCTTTCCAAAGTCCAATCAACTGAATTCTGTGAAAGGTGGAAGTGTAGAAACATCTCAAAGATGATCCAGAGAAATGGGATGCACCTGAGCTAGACTTCAAGCATCATTGCAAAGGGTCTGAATACTTATCTCAATGTGATATTTCAGTTTATTTCTTTTTAATACATTTGTAAAGTTATCACAAATCTGGTTTTTGCTTGCTTCCAGGTTAGCATCATACTAACAGCATGCTGAAATCATCACACACTCGCTTCAAAGTTAAAATGCTGCACAAACAATACAGCTAGCTAGAGTACATACACAAAAAACCCACTTTCATTAGATAGCAAATGTATTCTTGCTAAAACAATTCTAATCTAGCGAGTGAAAGCTAACATAGAGAGTGAAGGCTAATGTAGAGAGTGAAAGCTAGTCTAGCGAGTGAAGGCTAAACTAGCGAGTGAAGGCTAATCTAGCGAGTGAAAGCTAACGCAGTGAGTGAAAGCTAACATACAGAGTGAAAGCTAACGCAGAGAGTGAAAGCTAACATAGAGAGTGAAGGCTAATGTAGAGAGTGAAAGCTAGTCTAGCGAGTGAAGGCTAAACTAGCGAGTGAAAGCTAATCTAGCAAGTGAAAGCTAGTCTAGCGAGTGAAGGCTAAACTAGCAAGTGAAAGCTAATCTAGTGAGTGAAAGCTAATGTAGTGAGTGGAAGCTAAACAAGCATGCATAGCTACTGTATAACTCTATAATTGTTTGGTTGCTACATGGAGGTTGAACAATCCTGATCGCTTGAGTGACATTGCAGGCGGAGTCTCAGACAGAGAGCTGTCAATCAATCTCATTAGACTATTAGGCCACGCCCATTAGGACAGATCTCAGTTAGTTCAGTGGCTGTTTTTTTTTAATGTAATATTTTACACCATGTTTCTTGAAATATCTTCAAAAAGTGTGTGTGTGTGTATGTGTGTGTGTGTGTGTGTGTATGTGTGTGTGTGTGTGTGTGTGTATATGTGTGTGTTTGTGTTTCCTCACCAAATCACCCTGACACACATCAGCGCTCTGAAATTCCCCTGACCTTTCTGTTAAACTCTACTACACTACCGTGTGTGTGTGTGTGTGTGTGTATGTGTGTGTGTGTGTGTTTTCTCCATGGAGACTAACAGACAACATCACAGGACTCATTACTTCATGTCTTTGTGACAGGCTTTTAAGAAAAGTGCCTTGAGGTTGACAAGCAGCAGTAAAGCAGAAAAAAATCTGCTAAAACATTCGCAAAAGTGCTCGGGGTTAAAGAAGTTTCTGAAATAAAATTCCTCAATGAAATTACATTTTTAAAATCTCAGCAACTAGAAAATGTGTTCAACCTGGGCGTTTTATATATTTATTTTCTAGCTTGCTAAATACGGTATACTTTCATTTTGTAATAATTTTCACGTATTAAGTATTTAATTAATTAATGAAATTATGAAAAAAGCACTTTATTATTATTGTTATTATTATTATTATTATTATTATTATTATTATTATTATTATTAGCTACTAAATAATGACAAAAATTATCATTATTTATTTAATTATTCTTTTTTCTTAATTATTAATTTTCACAATCATTATCCAATTTAAGAAATTTAAAAATAGCTTAAAAATATCAAAATATTTCAAAACAATTTAATTTCTTTATATTAACAGAAAAAACAAACTATTTGAAATATCTTTCTCGTTGTACATTATAAATCTGTACTACTTTAAATACATTAAAGCTGGACAATTTTTAGTGTTAATTGTTTAAATGTTAAATATAAATAAAGTTTTATTGTCACTAAACAAATTAAGAAGCAGGCTTATCTACAGTAATAGTAAATTATGAATGGAGTTTATAAAAAGTATTAACTTTAAAGTCTCCAATGTTACATGATTTTTGTTAGCAAGCCAGAAAACATAAACGTAAATAATGATTCTGTTGAAATAGGATTATTTACAGATTCCTACTCAGAGAAGTAAAGAGTGTAACTGCACCTTTATATAAAAGATGATTTATTGTCAGTAAATTGGTGTTTTATATCCTAATGATGATTTGTCACAGGTTTGTGGAGACACACTGCTACAAGCTTCCTCACGACCCGTGCTCATCCCACACTCAGATCATCCGTATCGCTTCATCTAAATGGAGGACTGCAAATAGTCGCCATGGTGAGGAGGTAAGTTGGCCAATCAGAGATAAGCAGAAGCATTGATTGCTCCTGGTCTGATTAAAGTGATGAACATCAGAGACTCCCTGATCCCTGCAGAATGAGGCACGGGCTTTTATTAAAGTCACAACACAGCCTCACAGCCTCTTCCATCACGTTAACTGTACGAGTGTGTGGTTCTGCATGTGGTTCTGCGTGCTGCTCTGCATATAGTTCTGTGTGTAGTTCTATGTGTGGTTCTGCGAATAGTTCTGTGTGTAGTTCTACGTGTGGTTCTGCATGTAGTTCTGTTTGTAGTTCTACGAGTGGTTCTGCATGTAGTTCTGTGTGTAGTTCTACGTGTGGTTCTGCGTATAGTTCTGTGTGTAGTTCTACGTGTGGTTCTGCGTATAGTTCTGTGTGTAGTTCTACGAGTGGTTCTGCATGTAGTTCTGTTTGTAGTTCTACGAGTGGTTCTGCATGTAGTTCTGCGTGCTGCTCTGCATATAGTTCTGTGTGTAGTTCTACGAGTGGTTCTGCATGTAGTTCTGTGTGTAGTTCTACGTGTGGTTCTGTGAGTGGTTCTGTGTGTAGTTCTACGAGTGGTTCTGCATGTAGTTCTGTGTGTAGTTCTACGTGTGGTTCTGTGAGTGGTTCTGTGTGTAGTTCTACGAGTGGTTCTGCATGTAGTTCTGCGTATAGTTCGGTGTGTAGTTCTACATGTGGTTCTGCATGTGGTTCTGCGTGCTGCTCTGCATATAGTTCTGTGTGTAGTTCTACGAGTGGTTCTGCATGTAGTTCTGTGTGTAGTTCTACGTGTGGTTCTGTGAGTGGTTCTGTGTGTAGTTCTACGAGTGGTTCTGCATGTAGTTCTGTGTGTAGTTCTACGTGTGGTTCTGTGAGTGGTTCTGTGTGTAGTTCTACGAGTGGTTCTGCATGTAGTTCTGCGTATAGTTCGGTGTGTAGTTCTACATGTGGTTCTGCATGTGGTTCTGCGTGCTGCTCTGCATATAGTTCTGTGTGTAGTTCTACGTGTGGTTCTGCGTATAGTTCTGTGTGTAGTTCTGCGTATAGTTCTGTGTGTAGTTCTACATGTGGTTCTGCATGCGGTTCTGCATGTGGCTCTGCATATAGTTCTGTGTGTAGTTCTGCATGTGGTTCTGTGTGTAGTTCTGTGTGTAGTTCTACATGTGGCTCTGCATGCGGCTCTGCATATAGTTCTCTGTGTAGTTCTATGTGTGTTTCTGTGTGTAGTTCTACATGTGGCTCTGCATGCGGCTCTGCATATAGTTCTCTGTGTAGTTCTATGTGTGTTTCTGTGTGCAGTTCTGCATGCAGCTCTGTGTGTGGTTCTGCATGTAGTTCTGTGTAGTTCTACATGTGGTTCTGTGTGTGGTTCTTCGTATAGTTCTGCGTATAGATCTGTGTGTAGTTCTACATGTGGTTCTGCGTGTGGTTCTTCGTATAGTTCTGCATGTAGTTCTGTGTGTAGTTCTACATGTGGTTCTGCATGTAGTTCTATGTGTGTCTCTGTGTGCGGTTCTGCATGCAGCTCTGTGTGCAGCTCTGTGTGTAGTTCTGTGTGTAGTTCTGTGTGTAGTTCTGTGTGTGGTTCTGCATGGAGACTATTCCATACAACTCTATACACTCCAATACAAGAAAGATTTGTTTAATGCAGCCATGATTGCAACATGATTCATTACTGTACAAACAGAGACAGTTTAAAGAAGTGAGAGGTCTCCCTCAGTAAGGCTAACAGGTACAGAGAGGTAGAGAGGCCACGCCTCCTTCACTAAGACTGACAGGTACAGAGGCCACACCTCCTTCACTGAGACTGACAGGTACAGAGGCCACACCTCCTTCACTGAGACTGACAGGTACAGAGGCCACACCTCCTTCACTGAGACTGACAGGTACAGAGGCCACACCTCCTTCACTGAGACTGACAGGTACAGAGGCCACGCCTCCTTCACCGAATAGTTAATAAGGAAACTGCACGGTTTAGACAGAATTGTTTTTTTCTTTTTTCCACCACATTTAAGTGAATTTATTGTAACAAAAAGACATTAAAAGGTCGATTAATATTGTGACCGAACACAGGGGGATAACAGCACCAGCAGGAGGTGTGTGTGTGTGTGGGCGTGGGTGTGGGCGTGGGTGTGTGTGTGGGTGGGTGGTTGCGTGAGGTGATAAACGGCAGACGCGACACCTTTATAGACTTTTTCCTCTTTGTCATCAAATTTCCGATCGGATTAAATCCACAGCTCCAGATCATAAAAGAACATCTCTCTTTGCCTCCTGTGAAGCGAGAGCACGATCGATCCTGGCGCTTATTAGCTCTGAAGTGCCGTTTGGAGAAACAGTAAACAGATCGGCTCGTGTTCGTTGGGCTCGACCGGCTCAGAAACACGTCTTGATGAGCCGTTCGGTTGCTCTGTGTGTCTCGTGGTCGATTTTAATTTATCTGATTCCGATCTTGCTCATGGCTGGATAATGAGGTAACGAGCTGAAGCAGAGAAGTTAGAGAAGAGTAAACTTTCAATACTGTGTTTATTTGCTCTTGGGGGAGTCCACGACACCACGTTAAGCACTTAATTCTGTTATTGTATCAGCGCAAGTGAAGTTTGAAGGGGATCGAGTCAATGATAATGTTGACTTCAGGAGCAGAAGTATTGTGATATGATACAAATTCATTCCAGATCTGAAACAGTGGTGGAAAAATGTTTATAAGAAAGCCTAAGAATTCATTTGAAATCATTAATACTTTAAATACATGACTTTCAGATTGCTATGTTAGGTTTGTTATGTTTAAACTCAGATTTTAAACAGCAAACTAGTGTGTACTATAAGGATAATTGCCTAATGCATGCTTTTTGCGTTAGAACTTGTGGCGTTGCCAGGAATTAATTTGATGGCAAGGATGAGGAAATATGCTGAATAAAATCACTGTGCGAT
The DNA here is from genome assembly GCF_027358585.1 of Pangasianodon hypophthalmus. Lineage (NCBI taxonomy): Eukaryota > Metazoa > Chordata > Actinopteri > Siluriformes > Pangasiidae > Pangasianodon > Pangasianodon hypophthalmus. The sequence continues at coordinate 4,860,983 of NC_069718.1, forward strand.
TCCAGTAACATCCGTGTGATGTGTTCATGCATTCTGGGTGGAGGCCAGATGGTAGAAGAGGTGGTAGTATTGAGAATTCATCACTTAATTATGTCATAAGGCAAATCTTCTGTTAACTGATCTTCCCATATTAATAACATTAGTAGGCACTGGAAATTCAAATCCTTTCATGACAGTTCTGCTGAAAATGATTTCAATAAAATAACAGTAAAAGTCAAATCAGGCTATCTTCATCAAAACGTTGAACTTTTGTCCTGTGGACACACACACACACACACACACACACAGACACACACGTCTCTCCTGTGAGCCAGTAGGATCCAGGTGGGCGAGAATGATGTGTGATGGTCAGTAAAGAAATGGAGGAGCTGCTATTATTAAGCAGCGACAGGGTTGCCAGGGTCGCAGTTTATACGCTAAATTGGGATAGTTTTGGAACAAGGTTGTGGATGGAGGAAACAGGTTTGCTGGTAGCGTCTTGTTTTTAATAATCTGAATTTAATCTAATCAGTTTGTGCAACCATATAGCCATGGCAAACAAAGGCAAAGTGTAAGCGCAGACAGTGTGTCTGTGATGTACAGACCATTTCTGTTGTGAGATAGAGTGGATAGTGGCCAGGTGATGAGAAAAATATGAAATGTGTACACATCACGGTGAACTGAGCAAATGAGAAAGATGTGTTTTTTCAATGCCTGAAATTTTTGAACCAGTTTCAGGGATTTTTGTGTGTTTTTTTAGATGCAGCTGGACTGGAAATTTTGCTGAAAACCTGGCAACCATGAGTAGTGCTCATACCTGACTCTTGCCCTGTTGTTTTCTTACTCTTGCTTGATGTATATCTGGAGAAAATTAGCACGACATTCGCTAGGTTTTGTGCGTTTGTTTTTTATCTCTGCTTGCTAGGAATTTTGTGTAGCAGATCTGTAGTTTATGTTAGCTTTTTAAGAAGTTCTCACTCCGAACCTGGAAATTATGCTCAAAAGAATGAAATTTTAATGCACCTTGCACTGAATTTGAACGTGACTGTTCACAATACGGGACACGAGTCAGATTTAGTGAGGTGTGAAAATCTGATTTGTTGAACCGTGTTTGAGATCTCTCTTAAACCGTGTTATAAACACATTAAATCTCCTGACATCCTGTTCAGTAGGTGTGAACACTCAACCCTGCATCTCATAAAACGCCACCTCACTCAAGTAAATCTGACATTATTATAAAGAATATAATCTCTCAGTCGAGTGGGGTGATTTCAGAGCCGAGGAGGCGGTGTGTGTGTGTGTGTGTGTGTGTGTGTGTGTGGCCTCATGATGCTTAAGTGCTTTAGACTGCAGAGTACACAAAGCATGAGAAGTCATTAGGGAAAGGTCAGTGTGTGAGAGAACTCTACAGGTGAACAGATGCCTGCGCCACACACACCAGTGCGCACACACACAAAAACACACTAGGATTGCATGCAAGCTCCCAAAACTCAGACTCGACAACGATGTGATGTGTTCAAAACTGTGCTGTGCCCTACTCCCTACTCCCTATATGATAGTATCAGGAGTTGTTTCTCTTATAAACAACCGTCAGAAATGTCTCACCATATTCTGTCTACTGTGGCTGTGTCCCAAACAACACACCCTATTCACTACACAGGCCACATGGACACCATCACACACATCTCAGTCTGCCATGGTTGTGTCCCAATCCACACATCCTATTCACTATATATGCCACATAAACACCATTGCACACATCATCAGTCCACTGTGGACACGTCCCAAACCACACCCTATTCACTATATAGGCCATATAAACACTACAACTTACATCTCAGTCCACTATGTCCATGTCCCAAACCACAACACACTTTGCACCATCACAAATGTCTATCAGTCTACTGTGGACATGTCCCAAATCACACACTACTGACTACATAAACACCTTCACAAACATATCATCAACAGTCCACTATGGGTGCATCCCAAATCACACCCTATTCACTATATAGGCCATATACACCATGACACACATCCTAGTCCACTGTTGAACACACACTACTGACTACATAAACACCATCACAAACATATCATTATCATCAGTCCACTGTGGACCTGTCCCAAATCACACTCTATTCACTATATAGGCCGCGTAAACACTACAATCCTTGGCTGATTCATTTAAGAAGTTATACACGTCCATATTCTTCAGGAAGGGTTCTCAGCTTCTAGTTTAGAACACTTCATTGTAGGGTCCTACATAAAAACTTCCCCCAAACCTAATCTTTTTTTAAGAGTGTAATGTTTTATCTGGCATCTGTCAAATGATTCGTTCAGGAAATGAGAGTGTTGTGTTTTCCGAATGCAGAGCCTCGGATGGAGAGCTCCAGAGCACTTAAACATTTAGAACCGCTTATCCTGACAGCTTTAGACATCTCATAAAAGGATCACTGACAACGCAGCTGCTAGATTGCTGGCAACAGACACTGAGTCGTATGAGTCGAGTCGATTCATATGATTCACTGAATAAAACATGCTCTGTGGTGGAAAGTGCAAAATCTTTGTACATTGTACATTTCGTGATGCTATATACATATAACTTGATTCACAAATGCTTAAAACTTGAATCCTGTATGAGTGTATAACACAGAGGTGCACAATAATCGAGTCAGTATTAGATGCTCTTAACAGGAACGTTCGTAAAGAGACAAATAGCAGTCTACATAATGTTTGGATTATGTATACATATCCACATTATGGACATACAATCTTTTGAATAAAATATATGGTATAAAATGGAGCAATTGGTGCATAAATGTGATATTTGGACAAATAACAACATCACACAAGGAGTTTTTTTTAAAATAGGAGTTTAAGGAGTTTTCAACAACACATTCCTAAATAATAAATATCAAACAAAATGTATTATTTCTCAATTAATCCTAAAACAATACCAGCTCTTGTTAGTGGACAGACTGTCAGTAATGAGAATCCAACACCAAAGCCTATTAACACATAAAAGCAAATTTGGCCAGACGACGTTTCCAGCCTCAGAAACAGCAGGGTTAACGCGGGCTCCGTTACATGATGGGGGTCGAGGCGCTGATGTCACATGTCAATAGTCTAAAGGTCACTCATTAGGGCTGTTCAAATGAGCTCATTCCTTATTAGCAGATGATGGATTCAGAATAACAATTGGGTGTTTTCCACAAGAATGACTCAGCAGGCTATAGCTCTCAAATGCCAAATTGGCGATGGACAATCATTATGAATTTAACATCTCTCATCAAAAAAAAATTCAAAAAGTTACTTCACCTCTAATTATCTATCTAAACATCATTATATTATATTATATTATATTATATTATATTATATTATATTATATTATATTATATTGTATTGTATTGTATTGTATTGTATTGTATTGTATTATATTATATTAATCTGACCAAGGTTTGTATTTGAAGCTCTTCTCATCCTTTCCTGTAGTTTTCATTTAAAGCTTTTGCAATAACACTATGAAAACATGACCAAGAGTCACAGCCTCTGGGCAAAATTATTCATAAACATGGTATTAGCTTCCACTGTTATCCTGATGATACACAGTTGTATCTTTCATCAAAGCCAGATGACAGACACCAGCTTAATAAAGTTGAGGAATGTGTACACAGGCACTGGATGCTTATTAACTTCCTTTTACTTAATTCTGACAAGACAGAAGTACTTGTACTAGGACCACATGCAGCTAGAAGTAAGCTTTCTGATTACATAGTAACTCTGGATGGCCTTTCTGTTTCATCATGTGCAGCAGTAAAAGACCTTGGTGTGATTATTGACTCCAGTCTTTCATTTGAAGCTCATGTAGATAATATTACTAGGATAGCCTTCTTTCATCTTAGAAATATTGCTAAGATAAGAAATTTAATGTCAATACACAATGCAGAAAAAACTAGTTCATGCTTTTGTTAGCTCTAGGTTGGATTATTGTAATGCCTTACTGTCTGGATGTTCCAGTAGGAGCATAATCAAGCTCCAGTTAGTCCAGAATGCTGCAGCCAGAGTCCTTACTAGAACCAGAAGATATGACCACATCACCCCTATCTTATCCACACTGCATTGGCTCCCAATCAAATTTCGTATTGATTATAAAACACTACTTCTGACCTATAAAGCACTGAATGGTCTCGCGCCACAGTACCTGAGTGAACTTTTGGTCTTTTATGACCCGCCATGCCTACTTCAATCAAAAGGTGCAGGCTATTTGTTGGTACCTTGAATAGTGAAGGCAACAACTGGGGGTAGAGCTTTCTCTTACAAAGTCCAGTAATGGAACAGCCTTCCAGTTAGTGTTTGGGGCTCAGACACAGTCTCAGTGTTTACATCTACGCTGAAAACATAGTTGTTCAAGCTTTTTGTGAATATTTTTTTCTTAAGTAAAGGAACAGATTTGGAGGGTTCACAGACAGAGAGTGTTGAGCTGGGATGTTTGGATGCTGTCGCCCCACCCCACTCTCACGCATTCACTCAGGTTTGCTGACGGTGGAGTGGCTGGCCACTTTATGTTCCAGAGCGCCCTCATGTCTGTGTTGCCTTCTGGCTCTCCCTTTTAGTTATGCTGTCACAGCTAGTCTTGCCGGAGTCCCTGCTTGCACTCTGCACGCAAAGTACAGTGTCCTTAATCCATTACGGGACAATAAGCATACCTAATAATCTCTCCCTCTCTCTCCCTCTCTCTCTCCCTCTCTCTCTCTCTCTGTCTCTTTCTCTCTATCAAGCGTCACATGCTACTCCTGAGATACCAGTGATCCTGTCCCCTTCTGCTTTTAACAATGGACATTTGTCACAATGTCCATTGTTAAAAGTGACATACACATGAAATTTAATTGAATTGAAGCAAAAGCAAAGTCTTCAGAGAAAGCAAAACAATTAGATGTCTAATCTTTTGTTTTCAAGATGTCTTTCAGTGAAAAGCAACAAAACATACAGAACACAGTATTTAGGACTTGGTTAGTTACAGTTGGAAGGGCTCTGACTCTTGGTTAGTCCCAGTTATTGTGGCTCTCTCTTGGTTAGTCCCAGTCTTTGTGGCTCTGACTCTTGGTTAGTCCCAGTCTTTGTGGCTCTGACTCTTGGTTAGTCCCAGTCTTTGTGGCTCTGACTCTTGGTTAGTCCCAGTCTTTGTGGCTCTGACTCTTGGTTAATTCCAGTCATTGTGGCTCTGACTCTTGGTTAATTCCAATCTTTGTGGCTCTGACTCTTGGTTAGTCCCAGTCTTTATGGCTCTCACTCTTGGTTAGTCCCAGTCTTTAGGGCTCTGACCCTTGGTTTGTTGTAGTTTTTAGGGCTCTGACTCTTGGTTTAGTGCCTGTCATTGTGGTTCTTTCTCTTAGTTAGTCCCAGTCTTTGTGGCTCTGACTCTTGGTTAATTCCAGTCTTTATGCCGCTGAGTTTTGGTTAGTCCCAGTCTTTAAGGTTCTGATTCTTGGTTAGTCCCAGTCATTGTGGTTCTGACTATTGATTAGTCCCAGTCTTTTGGGCTCCACTTTTTGGCTAATCACAGTCTTTAAGACTCTTTTTCTTTTTATTATTCTTAGCCTTTCAGGCTTTGACCCTTGATTATTGCTAGTCTTTACATTTTTTTACTTTTTTGACTTAGAATTTAGAGTTCTGACTCTTGGTTAATCCCAGAGTCCCTGGACGACCTTGGCACTTTCCCTGCATGGCCCAGGTTCAATTCCCAGCCAGGGAGCCTACCCCAGTACAAGACAGTGCACTTCCAGTGCCAGTCCCAAGCCCAGATAAAATTGGGGAAGGTTTCACCAGGAAGGGCATACAGCGTAAAAACTGTGCCGAATCAAATATGCGGACCAATGATCACTATGGCAACCCCTAACGGGAACAGCCGAAAGAGCAACGACTCTTGTTTAGTCCGAGTTGTTCCAAGGCTGCCAGTGAGCCATGGCTGGACCCTTAAAGAAGTCCCTTAACCCTTATATTTTGGAATATGTTGGGAAGGATTAGATGTGTATAAGGGCAGTGAAATACAAATCAATTTGCTCACGCATACTCACATAGGTGTAAGGATCTTTCTTTCTCTCTAACACACACACACGCACACACACAAACAGACAAGTGTCGGATCCAATACGATGACTCATCCAAATCAAGACTACACCATTCTGATCTGTCATACTGTAATGATTCAGCACTAATCTAGCAGCAGCTAGAAGCTAGATCAACTACTCTGGAGAACAAAAGAACTAAGCATCTCTTCTTTTCTTCGCCATCTTTCTATTTTTCTTATACAAATGCATCTCTTTTCTTCTTCCCTAGCCTTTTTTCTCCATCTCTTCACACACACTCAAACACCCAGCGCTCTTCAGCTCAGTCACGGCGTAATTGCAGCCGAATTAATGGAGCTAAATTGAATTAGATAAAAGTGAAAGGCGTAATAATCGATGTGGAGTCTGTGAATAGAGCACATAGATGTCTAAGTGGCCTCATTGAATTGTGCCACAATGACATAGCTAAACAGCACTGAAACGATAGTTTGGTACTGCATTATTGCGTAACAATAATGCTAGCTGGCTGAGAGATGTTACAGGATTATTTGACAATTTTGTAGTTTCAGCATTCTGCAGGGAAAAAGAGGTTTAAAACATGAATTATGGACAATGACATAACCAAATCCTGAGCTCAAAGGATTAACAGTTAGGCCTTTTACGAAGGATGTACTCATAAATCATTATAATAGTCTTTCCCACTTTCCCACATTACAATTATTCTTAATTTGGCAATTTGTTAGAATTTTTATCTAACTATAAAAATGCCCCAAATGAGGTGTTATTTCCTATAATAATTATTTCCTGTACTGCTGCTTTGACTGATAATGACTTGTGCAGAATTATGAACCATCTTTAAACATTTCTCGAGAGTTTAATTTATACACCAATTAAAAATGCAATTGCTGAGCGTTTCAAGAGAACTCACAAACACCCATGAAATCATGATCTGTTGCAGGAACATTTCAAATTATAAACAAAACCATACATTTAAAAATCCTACAATGGACTCAAATACAATCCAAACATTTCAGTTGTGTAAAATGTTCATTATTGCTCAATATTAGTTAATGATCGCTATACATATGAAAAAAAGAATGACACAATGACATATGTTTTAGTATGTTTAATATCTTTTATATGTATTAGTATATTTTATATGTTTTATTATGTTTTTATATGTTTTAGTATGTTTATGTTATCATGGAATCAGTGGCAGAATCTCGAGGCTTGGGTAACACAAACAGTTATTATTCATGAGTACATTCCTCAAAATAAAAAATCTGATACTGTACATTCTGTGTATTTAGCATAAAGAAAGTTAAATCCTGAAGATTAAAAAAAAATGTAAGTAAAGCTTAGAAATGTTTGCGATTTTTTTACTAAAAAAAGAAAAAAAATCTAGATCTACCTTTCTACCTGTTACCTGTTATTTTAAATGATTTTATAAGAATGAAAATAGGTATGTATAGTGTTCTATGTATTTATCTATGTCTGTATATTTGTAAAATCTATCTATCTATCTATCTATCTATCTGTTTATTTACACATTGGCCTATCCATCCATCCATCCATCCAACCATCCATCCATGGCTGGTAGGAAATGTAAGTGTAAAGTAACAATTTCTTAATTTACTTTAATTACTTTTATTTATTTTTTTATTTGTTTGTTTGTTTGTTTGTTTCTGAGGATAAAGGTTTATTTTATTTTGAGCAGGTTTGTAAAATTTTCCACGGTGGATGGTGGATGTTGAAATAGTACATCACTATTCTCGAATAACTTCTGTGACATATCTGTTAAAATTCTGCCAGATGTCATTATAGCTATATTTCATTTTTAACATTGTGGAATATTTATTACAACCCTCGCTCAAAGCAAGCAACAAATTTCACACACGCCACACACACACACACACACACACACACACACACACATACACACACACCACAAGGTAATTTTGCTTTTTTTTTTTTTTTTTCATGACGCCAGAAGCAACTCCCTTACGCAAAACAATTATTAATAAGAACAAAAACACCATACACACAAAAACACTCAATTAATAGAATTAAACTGTTGCATAATGAAACAGGTGATCACTTCTGATTCAAAGTAAACAACAAGAAAAAGACAAAAACATTGTTTTTAGGGAACATTGGTTTTGCTTTTGTTTTTGTCTAATTAAAAGTCTAGAGCTCACTAATAGATAATAACATATTCATGCCACAGCAAAATAATGAAATATAAATGCAGCCTAGATTATAAATAAGGACTGTCAGAAAATTCCATAAATAGTTATTGGAAAATTCCATAAAAGTTATTTATATTTATTTATGTAGATTTATTTATAGATATGTTCAGTGCAGGAATAAAGTTGAGAATTTCAATCAAAAGTTCAGATTTAAGGAAATATTTTGGTCAAAAAATAACACACAAAAGACATGTCAGCTGTCTGAAAGTCCCTCCTTTTGCACTGGAGCAAAATGTAGCTAAAAAAAAAAAAGCAAAATTAAATAAAATTAAATATCCACATTGTACAAACACGCCATGGCTGCATTTGCATAAAGCATAAAATTGTGTAAACTGAAGTCTGAAGCTGGTTCAATCTGTTGCTAAGCAGATGTGCATCCTGAGCATAAAGTGACACAGCAATGTGGTGTGTGTGTGTGTGTGTGTGTGACGTAAACAATAGGGCAGCAAGCCTATCTCTCCCCCTCACACACACTGACACACACACACACACACACACAGGGTTTAGACGGCGCTACATTCGTGTATATGTATAGCAATAAGCTGTGCTGAAGTCGGCCTGCTCACAGAGATTACATTGGTAAGTGGGAAACTCATACATATCAATGGCTGCATTCACGTTAAATCCAACTCAATCATCTCACACACACACACACACACACACACACGCACATGACACACACAGAGTGAAGCTGATGAAATGAAATGGTGCGTATCTGCTGCGCCAGGTGCTGCTCTAACACACTGATCCTCTCACTGCAAGTCCTGCACTATAAACCGATTCCATACGAATTAAAACACACCTCAGCTGTCTTTAAAGTAAACACACACACACACACACACACACACACACATATATATATATACTTAATAATAACCACAACCACAACAGAGATTTACACACAACAGGATCCCCAATAATAAGGACATAGAATTCATTAATATTTAATACAAAATAAAAGTAATAGAGTAGAAATAAACAGTATATTCATTTATTTTAGATTTTTTGTTTTATTTTTTAGTTGAATCTGACTTTTATAAGAAGTAAATCTACCTATTAAATATAGCATTAAATATAGCTATTTATTTACTTCTTCTTCATCTTCTTCTTCTTATTATTATTATTAGTTAAGCTGTTTTATTGCCTTTCCGAAGTATTAAAAAATCCTTAAGAATTCCTACATTAGACCTAGTATATCAAAAGAAGGAATAAAAGGTAGAATAAAAACCGTTTTATTTCTAAAGCACTGTATTAAAGCTCCTTCATCATAAATCAGCTGCACACCTTAAAAGCGAGTGAGATAAACGTGTTTCAGTGCTGTATCTCCCTCGCTTCTGGTGCTGCTATTGGTCTTCTGTTTCAAGTGTGTACAAAAGTGTTGAACAACACTGCAGGAACGTACTGTACATCACCATTTACAGCTGTATATCCTGTATCCTCTACATACATCTATCAAAAAACTGGCCTCTGAATGTATATCATCTGCTTTATTAGGTAGTTTATAGGTGCTTAGACCACGGCGCTGCTGAATTCTGGATTCGGATTGGTCAGAAGGTGTGGATTAATTTTCTATAAAATCTACAGCAGCTCTGACAGTAGTGCAGGTTTATATTAATGCGTTCATTCTGATACTGTACGTTATCGTTTCTATAGCAACAGCTCATACACAGCTCATACAGCAGACGCTCCACATAAATGTTTTCTCTAAGTACACGTTTATTTTCCATTTATGTAAGGAGTCATCTTCAGGACAGAGGAGTTTACGCTTTACAGTTTCTTGGTAATGTGACACAAAGCTGCAGTTTTTTGTCTTATTAACTGCAAGAGAGAGAAAAAAAGAGACTGGTGAGGGAACGATTGTTTATAGCTGCTATAGCATAAGTGATAACTTGTTTCATGGACATTCTACAGCATTAAACGTAACTATAAACAGACAAAATGTACAACATGGCATTCTTTAACAACTGCTGTGGTATAAGAGGAATAAAACGCTTCGGGACATGCTGTTATAGCTTCCTCACACCACTGTATATGAAATGCAAAGTAAAACAAACATAATATAAAAATAATAATTAAAAAAAAACAACAACTCTAAATTAAATCAATGTTTGGATATCAGGTTCACTGTGTAGTTTTTTTCCCATCCTAGAAAACCTCCAAATAGAAAACCAGCCCTTTTGGGGTTCTTTTGGCTCTAAATGATTTCTCTCTCTGCAGATCCCAGAGCAATTATTATTTTATCTGAGTTCTTGTTTGATCTATTACTTATTATGTTCGTTTTTTTTTTTTTTTAAAGCTACAGGATGTCTCATTTTGTAATTTCATACTCTCTGGAAGATAAATACTTCTGCAAGCTACTTTGTAGCATTGTGTAACATCATGCGGATTTATCTCACATTTCTGAGTACCAGATAACTACACAGAGAGAGAGAGAGAGAGAGAGAGAGAGAGAATTCATGGCTGCGTCCTAAACTACATAATACACACTCAGTAGTACGCCTAAATAGTAATGACACCAACAATGTAGTAACAAACTATGTACAGTAGCATATACACAGCCCAAATGTTCACAAGGAAATAATTATCAGGTTTCATTTTCTCAGAATTACAAAAGTGTTATGAGAATAATATAATTCACATTGTTCACATCAGTGTGTGTGTGACAGTACCAGGTGAAAGAGCAAAACCTCTCCCGCTACGATCTCACACTACCCGTCTAGATATCTAAAGCACAGTGTAAAAAACAAAACGATCACATCTATTCGCTTCCGGTGTGTGTATTTTTATTATATTACTTTATGATCCAATCTGTGTCTTTTGTTCTCCTGCCTGTGAAATATTTTAAGTGTGAGTTGGATAGTGTTAGCATGCTAACTATAACACAGAGCAATATATAAGATACATTTCAGGAAACCAGACGCTCTGAATCACTCGCCAATGTAGCAGAGTTTAAAATATAAAAATGCAAAGAAACAAGCAAATCATGAGTTCTCTAGCTAAAACAAATTCAAAACTGTGCAAAGACACAAATTCCACAAGGAGAATAAATGAAATAAATGCCTTACAGGTTCAGTAAAAAAAAAAAAAAAAAGGAACAGTAGAAGCTTAGAAAATAAAAATTGCCTGGTCTTTTTCCAGCCTTCAGCTGTCCAGTTTGGGTGAGTCTGTGCCCATGATAGCTTCAGATTCCTGATAATGGCTGATAGGAGTGGAACCTGATGTGGTCTTCTGCTGTTGTAGCTCATCCACTTCAGGGTTTGATGTTTTGTTCATGCTGAGATGCTTTTCTGCTCGTCACGGTTGTAAAGAGTGATTATATGAGTTACTGTAGACTTCCTGGCAGCTTTAACCAGTAAAGTCATTTTCCTCTGATCTCTCTCATCAACAAGGTGTTTCCACCCACAGAACTGTCGCTCACTCAGTGTTTTTTGTTTTTCGCACCATTCTGTGTAAACTCTAGAGACTGTTGTGTGTGAAATTCCCAGGAGATCAACAGTTTCTGAAACACTCAAACCAGCCCATCTGCACTAATAACCATGCCAAGGTTAAAGTCACAGAGATCACACTTCTTCTTCTTCCTGATGTTTGACGTGAACATTAACAGAAGCTCTTGATCTGTATCTGCATGATTTTATATATTGTGCCGCTGCCACTTGATTGGCTGATTAGATAACTGCATGAACGTGCAGGTGTACAGGTGTTCCTAATAAAGCGAATGGTGAGTCATATATATATATATACATATATATATATATATATATATATATATATATATATATATATATATATATATATATATATATATACACACACACACACTGTGAGTTCAGTCCAGGTCTGCAGTGTGTTAGCGTGGAAGACAGCAGCAGCTTGCTGTTGCCATAGTTACCGCTGTCTCAGGTACTCAGTGAGAGGATACAGGTACGAACGAGCAGGTGAAATAAATCAGATATGACTGAACATGTAGAACACTGTTTAACCAATCAGATGTGAAGCCGGACTCTGAGTGTGTAAGGAGGAATATGATCACGCCATCATTTAGTCATCTGCATTAGCTTTAAATGTTCTATTCCTTTTATTCTATACTTTTATTTTCAAAGCAAAAAAAGCAAATATACCATGAACACTGTATAAATGAGTCAAGAATCTAATATGATTATGAATAAATATACCTTATTTTACATAAATATAAATAAATGACAACGTGTCATTTTCATGTCACTGAATATGTGGAAAGATTTTGCACTAAAATATTTATTAAAATTATAATATCACTGCTAATATTCAAAAAAAAAATCATATTAATGTATACAGAAGACCTACATCCTGTGAAAAAATAAAAAGTAAAAAAATGTAAATGTAATAATAATAATAATAATAATAATAATAATAATAATAATAATAATAATAATAATAAAATGGCAATATAACAATGAAAAAAGTAACATGTAAATGTAAAAATATAAAATGTAACAAATATTTTTAAAAAAAAGTTAAACTGTAGAAAATGTAAAGTGTGAAACATAAAAATATATCTATAATTATAAATGCAAAAATGTAAACAATGTAAAGATGTGAAAATATATAAAATGTAAAAAGTGCAAAT